>NW_024962252.1:15348181-15411301 GCF_019238085.1 Lagopus leucura
TTTTGTTTTGGTTTGGTTTTTTTGGATGCTGGTCTAATTCTGCTTGGTGTCTCCAGTAGGTTTCTTGGGCACTCAGTCTAGGAGTCTAGGCAGTAGCTTTCCCACAGACACCAGTCTCCTCCAGCTGCTAGTTACTTGACCCCCAGGTCCCCTAGGCTTACATCTTCTCACATCACCAGTTCTTATCCTCCTTGCCATCTAGTCTAATCTATAGTTCACTATCACTCAAAAATCTATTGAAAACAGAAGGCACACTCTCACAAAAGATAATTACAAATAGTTTGTAGGAATACTGGAGAAATCATGGCAATCAAGTGCAGGACTGTTGACTGTTTCCACTCAGTCATTCCCTTGAGTCTCATTTTTCCTCTGTTTTTCCCCACACTTGCTCTTTGTTAGTCTGCCTCAGTCCCATTTTCCCACCTTTGTTCATTCCCCTGTATATTCAGCAATATTTCATACAATTCCCAAATTCCCTTCCTCTTGTATCCTATAATAAATCCTTTGTTCAATTAGGTTTAATACCTTTGGTCTGAATGACACTCAGGAGAGAATATCCTTGAGGTAGCTTGGTGGTTTCACTCTGGGGACAGGGGCCTAACCCTCCCCTATGAGTCTTAGAAGCAAACAGTGCAGTGTGTTTCACATTCAATTCTTAAGTTACTATTGCTTCTCTGTCTGTTACGATTCCTTAGATAACTGGATCCTTGTGTTTAATTTGATCATCTTTTAATCAGAATACAGTTTTCTTGTTGCTTGAAGTTCAGTGAATTAGTATGACACTATATGCATGCAAAAGTTAGTTTCTAACTTTTTTTCCATTTTCAAAAAGTTAAGGTTTTGAATGCTGTCATCCTGTGCTGCCATGCTTAGGCTCACACAGCATGCAAGCTGCACTACTTGTACTGAAAAAAGGCAGCTGAGAAGAAGGACCAATTGCAAATGCAGGTCTCTTCAGCCTCATTGACCATACTACTGTGATCAGTATTCCAAGTGGCACCACGGATTCACTTTTTAGGTCCTTATATGTCTATTCGTGTCTTCCCTTGGACAAGTTCTTTTAGTTCTCCTTCATTGGAAGTTGAAATATATAAAAGATTTTTGGGATCCTTTGAAGTAGCTACTAAAGAGGCTGCCATTAACAGCAGGAGATGGACTGTTTTTTGTGCTAGTCTCCACTTGACATTGGATGTCACCTGAGAAGTTTATGTGGCAGGGTGAAGAATAGGTACAAGATTTCAGTTACCTACATTGTCACAAATACTGTATGACCCCAAATTTCTTTCAAACCAATATAGTGAGTTGCAGAAGCAAGGAGTGTGTGAGGATTTCTTTTTGACTTTTGATGACAATTTAGAATTGCAGAGACATCCAACCTTTGGTTTGGGGGCAAAAACACTGGTGCATTCTGTGCTGTATTCTCTTCAAGCTCCTTGGGAATCCATTCATGTCTGAATGAATTCTAAAGCTCAGAAGAAAATTAAGATACAAACCTCACAAGGAAATCTACACTTAGGCATTTCTCAGTGTTTAGCATTGTGCAAATCTAATTTATGTCATTGCTTTAATTAAAACTACAGTGATAATGTGGCCACCTAAATAACTCTGGAAGGATATTATGAAGAGAGCAAATATTTCTGAAGGTCATATTTCATTATTTGCTACTTCAGCATACATTTGATATGAGTATTTACTTCTGATCTAAAGGGGTGGGGGATTGGGACTGGGAGACAATGCAAGTAATAAGCAAGTAATAAGTGAGGATTTGGAAATTTGGTTCAATAAAACCAGATTGTTTTCTTAGATGTCTAGGAAAAAAAAGCAATGCTGTTTTGCTATGCAGGCTGGATAGGGGTTGCTATTCAAATAGAGTAATAAAACTCTCAGACAGATTTAACAAAACCACCTCTCTATTCAAGCAATAGATGTTTCTGTGGGTTTTTTTGTTTGTTTGTTTTGTTTTGTTTTGGCGCGTAGATATGTGGTTTCTTCTTTGTTTGTATTTCAGCATATGCATACTGTACAGTAACATCAACTATAGGTTAACCTTCATTTGGCTGAGGTAAGGATGTTAAAAATGTCAGGTAAAGGTGCTGTCACTGTTTTAGTCATATGATTGTAAGAGAACTCTCCAGGGTCTTGAAGGAGCTGGCTGAGGTGGTTGCTGAGCCGCTCTCCATCATATTTGAGAAGTCGTGGCTGTCAGGTGAGGTCCCAGATGACTGGAGGAAGGGTCACGTCACTCCCATATACAAGAACTGGAGCAGGGAGGACCCAGGGAACTACAGGCCGGTGAGTCTCACCTCCGTGCCTGGGAAGATCATGGAACAGATCCTCCTGGACAACATGCTCGATCACATAAAGAATGAGCATGTGATCCGAGACAGCCAGCATGGCTTCATCAAAGGAAGGTCATGCCTAACTAATCTTGTGGCCTTCTACGATGGAGTGATGGCATTGGTGGACGAAGGGAAGGCGACCGATGTCATTTACCTGGACCTGAGCAAGGCCTTTGACATGGTCCCCCACCACATCCTCATCTCCAAATTGGAGGGAAGTGGATTTGATGGGTGGACGACCCGATGGATAAGCAATTGGTTGAAAAGCCGCAGACAGAGGGTGGTGGTCAATGGCTCTATGTCCAGGTGGAGGCCGGTAACAAGTGGTGTCCCCCAAGGGTCTGTCTTGGGACCGGTGCTCTTTAACATCTTTATTAATGACATCGATGAGGGAATTGAGTGCACCCTCAGCAAGTTTGCTGACGACACCAAGCTGAGTGGTGCGGTTGATACGGTGGAAGGAAGGGATGCCATTCAGAGGGACCTCGACAGGCTGGAGGGCTGGGCTCGGGTGAACCTAATGAGGTTCAGCACGGCAAAGTACAAGGTTTTGCATTTGGGCTGAAAGAACCCCAGGCACCTGTACAGGCTGGGAGGAGTGGTCCTTGAGAGCAGCTCGGCAGAGAAGGACCTGGGGGTCCTGATGGACGAGAGACTTAACATGAGCCAGCAGTGCGCTCTGGCAGCTCGAAAGGCAAATGGGATCCTGGGCTCCATCAGGAGAGGGGTGGTCAGCAGGGACAGGGAGGTGATTGTCCCTCTCTACTCGGCTCTTGTGAGGCCCCACCTGGAGTACTGTGTCCAGGTGTGGAGCTCTCAGTACAAGAAAGACATTGAGATTTTGGAAAGGGTCCAGAGGAGGGCGACTAAGATGATCAGGGGGCTGGAGCACCTCCCCTATGAGGACAGGCTGAGGGAGTTGGGCTTGTTCAGCCTGGAGAAGAGAAGGCTGCGGGGTGACCTCATTGCAGCCTATCAATACCTGAAGGGAACCTACACCCAGGAGGGGAGTAAACTTTTCAAAAGGGCTGACAATAGCAGGACTAGGGGAAATGGATCCAAGTTGAAGGAGGGAAGATTTAGGTTGGATGTTAGGGGGAAGTTCTTTACAAGGAGAGTGGTTAGGCCCTGGAACGGGCTGCCCAGGGAGGTTGTGGATGCCCCGTCCTTGGACGTGTTCAAGGCCAGGTTGGACAGGGTCCTGGGCAACCTGATCTAAATGTGTATGTTTGGTGGCCCTGCTAGGCAGGGGGGTTGGAACTACATGATCCTTGAGGTCCCTTCCAACCCGGGTGATTCTGTGATTCTGTGATTGTAATAATGCTTACACTGTACAGGTTCAAAGCCATCTATGTTCTTGACACATATTCATTGTGCAGAGAGCAAATGGCATTATTGTAATACCACTGATGAGATATGTAAGAATTCTGAGTTATGTAAGAACCATATTTTTATTAGTATTAGTTATTTATTATATTATGCTATTATATATTATATTGTTGTTGTTGTTATTATTGTTATTATTATTACTATTATTACCATTATTACTATTATTATTATTATATTAGGAAGGCTAATGCCTGCCTGGAATTGAATCTGGCTTTTTAAGTATGTTAACAGTAAAAGGAAGACTAGAGAGAATGTGGCTCCCCTACTAAGTGAGGAGGATGTTCTGGTAACGGAGGATGCTGAGAAGGCAGAGGTACTGAATGCCTTCTTTGCTTCTGTCTTCAGTGAAAAAGCTCTCCCTTGGGAATCCCAAACCCTGGAGGTTAGTGAGAGTATCTGGGGAATGGAAGACTTCCCTTAGTCAGGGAAGAGGTGGTCTGAGAGCACCTAGGCAACACCAATGTTCATAAATCCATAGGACCCGATGGGATGCATTCATGGGTGCTAAGGGAGCTGGCGGAGGTGACTGCTGAACTGCTCTCTGTCATCTTTGAGAGGTCTTGGAGAATGGGGGAGGTGTCTGAAGACTGGAGGTTAGCTAATGTCACTCCAGTCTTCAAAAAGGGCAAGAAGGAAGATCTAGGTAATTATACGCCAGTCAGCCTCACCTCTGTCCCTGGAAAGGAGATGAACAGCTTGTGCTGGATGCCATCTCCAGACAACTGGAAGAGAAGGTGGTTATCAGGGGCAGTCAGCAAGGGTTCACCAGAGGAAGGTCGTGCTTGACCAACTTGGTAGCCTTCTATGATGTTGTCTCTGGCTGGGTGGATGGGGGGAGAGCAGTGGATGTAGTCTACTTTAATTTCAGCAAGGCTTTTGATACTGTCCCCCATGACATCCTTATAACAAAGCTGAGGAACTGTGGGATAGATGAGTGAACAGTGAGGTGGGTTGAGAACCAGCTGACTGGCAGAGCACAGAGGGTCGTTGTTGGTAGTGCAGAGTCTGGCTGGAGGCCTGTAACCAGCGGTGTTCCTCAGGGGTCTGTGCTGGGTCCGGTCTTGTTCAACATCTTCATCAGTGCCCTTGATGAGTGGATAGTGGCCACCCTCAGCAAGTTTGCTGATGATACGAAGTTGGGAGGATTGGCTGACACGCCTGAAGGCTGTGCTGCCATTCAGCAAGACCTGGACAGGCTGGAGAGCTGGGCAGAAAAAAACCGGATGAGGTTTAACAAAAGCAAGTGTAGAGTCTTGCATCAGGGGAGGAATAATTGCATGCACCAGTACAGGTTGGGGGATGACCTGCTGGAGAGGAGCTCTGCAGAGATGGACCTGGGTGTCCTGGTGGATGACAGGTTGGCCACGAGCCAGCAGTGTGCCCTTGTGGCCAAAAAGGCCAATGGCATCCTGGGATGCATTAAAAAGATCGTGGCCAGCAGGTCAAGGGAGGTGATCCTCCCCCTCTACTCTGCCCTGGTGAGACCTCATCTGGAGTACTGCATCCAGTTCTGGGCTCCCCAGTACAAAAAAGACAGGGATCTCTTGGAAAGAGTCCAGTGGAGGGCCACAAAGATGGTGAGGGGCCTGGAGCATGAAGAAACGCTAAGTGGACTGGGTCTGTTTAGCCTTGAGAAAAGAAGACTGAGAAGACTGATCCAGGTCTATAAATATCTAGGTGTGGAGGGCAGAGTGGTAAGGCCAGACTGTTTGCAGCAGTGTGTGGAGACAGGACAAGGGGAAACAGCCAGAAACTGCAGCATAGGAAGTTCTGCATACATGTACACAAGAACTTCTTTACAGTGAGGGTGACGGAGCACTGGAACAGGCTGCCCAGGGAGGTTGTGGAGTCTCCGTCTCTGGAGATGTTCAAGACCTGCCTGGACGCCTACCTGTGCGACCTGGCGTAGGGAACCTGCTTTGGCAGGGGGGTTGGACTTGATGATCTTTGGAGGTCCCTTCCAACCCCTACAATTCTGTGATTCTGTGATCTTTGGAGGTCCCTTTCAATGCCTACGATTCTAATTCTGTGACTATTATTTATTATTATTATTTTATTACACTTAGTGACGTCTCTTCTTGATTTACATTATTACAAGTTATGATTGGGATCAGGATCCAACCTGTGAGTAATGTATACATGGCCAAGCATTGAGTCCATGGTACTCAGTCTGATTCCTTTTCTGGATATATTTCATCCTTGCTGATACTTAGCAACAAACAAGTTTAATGCCACAAATCTCACTAATAGCAAAATACTTAAGCACAGCCTCAGTACATCCTGTTTAGCTCATACTCTGTAATGAGTAGTTGACCCTTAAAGCAAAATAATCAGTGTTGAACGCACCTTGCAAAGGAATACGAATTTCCTTCAGATTTTACCAGCTGCTGAGAAACTGCAGTAAGCAAAAGCTTAAGAGCATCTGTCAAATGTGCGCTGTTCTTTGTTGTTATAATGAAGAAGAGGAACACATGCAGCTGCTTTGGGCTGCAAGATCTGTCCATTCAAGCCTCTGGTACCTCAGCCTTCCATGGACTGTGCTCCATAGCAGTTCTGTCATGCAGTAGCTTGCTTATCTTCAGCAGGCAAAAAAATCCTTCCTCTGCACCTCTGAGCAAGTCAGAAGAGAGGGCAGAGTCAGCAAAAATATTTTTTTTTTAAGACAAACCTTCCTGGAAGGTTTTTGGTTGTACTCTTGACATTTATAGAGAAGTACATTTTAGTATTTATTCTAATATTTAGAAAGTTCTCCTTCAAAAGGTTCTTGTCATTGCCAGACAGACATATGCATTGCCAATCAGTAAGAATACCTCTATAGAACTTGTCTGAAATATGTCTTTGAAGTATTTTAATAGTCTATTGATTTTTTCCCCATTAACATATCCTGAATAGAAAGAACAAGAAGTGTTTTTTAAGGGGCAGACAAGACTCTGCTTTCTGTGCAGAATTTAGAAGTAATTCAGTACCCACTAGTTTCTTACATTTCCGTTACCCTTTAAGTATGTTCTCCAATGTTACCATGACAGAATAGTGTTAGCATTTTTACCTTATTTTAGCTCTTACACTACAGAAACTCTTATGTGTTTTCTTCCTTCTCCCAGCTGGTATACATTTGCATTCCCTCTTCTTCTTTCCATGTCACATTGTGGGTCTCTATTTTTCATTATGACAGAGGGAAGCTGATCCCTCAAAGTCAGATTCTGCATTTGAGCAAAAAGCTGGCAATTGTCACACTTCTTCAATTCACCAGGTCTTTGGCATGGAGGAAAAGCAATTCTGAGCACTGCCTCACAAACGTACATTATTTCCCAGTGGTTCATCTGCTGGATCATACGTAGAATACAAATTAACAGTAGATGCCAATCAACACCAGATTTATGGCTCCCTATGCTGCCATTGTTGTTCCCCTGTGCTCTTATCAGATTTTCATGTCCAACTGTATGTTCACCCACACTTTGCCTCATTCCCTTTGCATGAATGAGTAATGAAGGCACTTCTATTTTTGAATCTGGCAGCTCTGCTATGCATGACTCCTGTGTAAAAGTTCCATGGGCAAAATTGAAGAGTGGCTATGCATGTCTTTCTATTAAAGTCCAAGGCATAACTGGCTTATCCTGTGGACAAAATGTCATTTATTTAGTCAGAGCTAATGCACTGACTTGATTAAGTTTTGCCCCAAATCTATTCCCATGAATAATATTTAAATTCAAATCATTTTCCCTCCCTCTACAGAGTAACAGTAGAATCTCTGAATGCATAAAAGAAAGATGTTAAACCAGGTTAGTCAGCATTTTCCAGGAAAAAAAAAATAATCCCATCTCAGCTTGCCTTATTCTTTTAGACTTGCTATCCAACCATTTTTTGTTAAATATGGCAAAAAGTAGCTTAGCTAAGTTTTGTTTCATTTTAAGAGCCATATAAATCTTTATCCATTATACTGCGTATCTCAGGAAGTGAAAGGTACATTAAAAAGAAATTATTTTCTGATTCCCTTTAATGTCATTCTCTTAGATATTTCTGGTTACAATCAATGGTACTTCTCCCAACTCTTGACAATCTTACAGAAACTTCTGGCCTCCACATGATCAAACATCACTACAAAACACAGACTTCCCATGGCATTTCTTTAAGTGATGTATGTTATTCCCCATTGTAAGGCTAAGTTCTGAGATGAAGTTTTAGTGATCATAGAAATCGTTATTATCAAAACAGACCAGACTTTTGTTGAGACACACATTGTCTTCTCACGATTTTGATGAGGATATGGATGACATATTTACTAACCAACTGCTTTTAAGCTACTGAACTTGGGAAATCTGCATGAAAGTCAGTAAGAGACAGGAAGCCTTCACTTCTGAAGAGCTACTTTACACAGAAGTTGAAGTTAAGACTGGAACTTTGGTAAAGAGAGAGAAAACATTTCTTGTAATGTATCCGTCACAGAGATCTGTTTACAACCATCTATTTCAAACCCGCCTGGATTCCACTGAAAGAAATGTGGATTAGATGGGCAGTGTATTATTGTTTCTTGTGAAAAACAAAAGATGCAGTGCAACTCCTTAGCCTGCCATTTCCAAAGGTGTGAAGGCTACTCTTCTCAATGAATGCTGAGCGTCTGAAGAGCTAGTGAAATGGCATCGAGAACAGAGAGAACTGTTCTTATATTACACAAGACCTCAGCAGTGACCCCCTCAGAAACACAATCATCTAGGAGCAATGGTTCAAACATCATAACAAACCAATGCACATTTTCAGTTGTGAAAAATTAAGTTCTTAAGCATCAGGAAAATAAATTTCCCCAGTAATTGTTCTGGGAAAATCTACAACAAAAGAGATCCTCATTTACAGCAACTGTTTAGTGTGAAACATAGTTGAATTGCCCACACAGCAACTTCGCAGTCCTGGAGCTATACAAAAGTATTCAGCCCTTTTTAATCTTTAATTCTTTATCACAAAGGCTTGCCTATTCTATTTTGAAATTATTTTTGCAGCTAAGAAGGAAAGAAGTTTTTTGGGCTGAATCAGTAACTCAGATGATTTTTGCATATAAGTGTTCAACATATATTTCTCTGATGCATGGTGCCCTAGACATTTCCTGGAACTGTGGCTGGAAACAGCCCTTTTATTGCTCATTTCTCACTGCTAAAACTCAATGAAATTCAATTATCACAAAAACAGTCAGTAGGCTTCAATTTTGCGCGTCCTGTTACTTTTTAAATTTGGAGTGCCTCCCGATTGCTGTCACAGCTATTGCATTGTCTAAATCAATTGCTGTGGCATGCTCACTAAATTGAGAAATGTTGTTGTGAATGCATAAGAGGTATCAAGTATCAACAGAAATAGATGCAAACAGGGAGAAAATAAAAGGTAAGGGATTTTTTCATCTGCTACAAAACTTTATTCCTTTGTCTGATTTCCTCTGAGGATTCACCAAGAGACCAATGATATTTTGCCTCACCTGCCGGCACTCTTGTTTCAAAGCTTCTTAAATAGTCAAAAGTACTGCAAATGCAGTAGTTCAAAGAGATGGTTACAGGTTGAAACTTTATGGCTCCAGGTCTGAAAGTTCTCTTTCAAACGCAAATATTGTATTTCTTCTTCTGGACTATTATTACAGAGAGATGTAGTTAAGGCCAGATTGTATCTCATATATTCTGATGCTTACGGAAAGACAAAAACTACAAGAGCTCATCCATATGGTAAGTGACCATTTCCTCTCTAAGAAGGGGTTGATAAAGCAGAAGTAAAGCTCCATTCTTCCCAAACTGTTATTTGAAAGAAGGGTAAAGCATTGACCTCACCAACGACGTTGCGCTTCAGTCTGGTGGCTGTGGAAATGTTCTCGACTCGTTTGTTTTTATATCAGCAAAGCCAAGAAAGGACACAAACTACCTGGTTGAAGTCACAAGCTGTTTTTTGCCTTTCTTAACTTTAAAAGCAGATTTGGTATTCCAGGAAGAAGCCCTGTGCATTTGAAACTAGAATCTGGTTTCCACAGTTACACACATGACTTTCATTCAGTCACTCAATAAGTGGAAAATGCACACAGAAATGCATTCATTAAAAGTTACAAAAGAAAGGGGACTTTGTACATATTGGAGAGAAACAAAGTGCAGCATGGAGAAAAAAAAAGCAAAATTCTTATTATATATTAGTATAAGCATAGTGTAGATTAGATAAATTTTGCTCAGAGTTCTCTTTTCTATATTCAGCTAGCTCAGAAAAATAAAGACACAATGGTTCAGCAGAATGGACAAAGCAAGCAAACAAACCAAAAGCCAAGAATGGTGAATTGTCTAAGTGAAATGTTGATGTACTAATATTAAGACAATATTTCTCAAGATTTGACTGCTCATTTACGCAACTGAAACATTGCCATTTTTTATTTTTGTTTTATTGTCACATTAAAATATATAGATTGCAGCTGAATCTTTTTTCCAAGTCAAAACTGAGTTCATCATACACTGCTTCCTCTACATGCAATTCCACTCAGATGTAGCTCCAGTTCTAAAGAGCATTATGCCTGCATATTTCATACATCTGTGAATTCCCAACTAAGGGTATTCCTAGGAAAAATCCAGCACCTCCACAGATTAGAGAAAGGATCTGGCTAGGAAATCTAAGAGCAGAGATGCTGCGGTATCACGCACCAGCCTTTAGTCTGCCATACATTTGATCATCTAAGTTTCTCAGCCAAACACAGTTCACTCTTGCTGGGTACAATTGTATCACTTCTGCAGTTTTGTATCACAGCGATTCATATACGGGAATGTGCTTCATTCCTGATGTTTTCAAACGTTCACAGGATCTTCACTGTTGTTGTAACTGTGGACTGCTAAAGGGAGGAGCAGAAGCAACCACAGATAAGGACAAGGACATCCTCTTCCGTGTATTTTTAGCCAGCTGCCTTTTGGGCTGCTGGCTTCAGGAGGATCTTGCCTGATTTAAATTCAAAGGGGGTTGTGAGTAGGACTGGAAGAGGGTCAATAGGGACAGGTATCCTAGAAGGAAGGAGTAAAAAGGAAAGCTGGGGCGGTACAATGAGGTTGATGAAAGGGTTGGTCCAGGTTTCTGGAGGTGAAGGGCGGTCAGAGATTGAGAAGTTGAATTGGAGAAGAGGAGGAATAAGTAGGAATGAGTGGTGGTGTATGGAAAAAAGAAAGTGAACAGCAGCACAAAAATAAGAAGAGGTAAGACATCCTTTATTAGCAAAAGGAGACTTAAAAAGGTTAAATGAGGACAATGATAACACCACACCACGTGTGATTTCTTCTTCAAGATTCCTGCATACTATCACTCTATTTGTTATTTTCTTTAATTGCTCTGGTATCAGTTGCAGTCAATCAAGGAGAGAGCAATGTTTTCTGTAGAATACTTTCATCAGGAGATGAAATATTAAGGTATGGTATTTGGTGATTAGACTAAAGGTGAGAGAAGGAGCAAAGAGTTAAAGCAAACTGAATCATCCAAGATTACTCAGTCCATGATTCTGAAGGGAAGAGTCCTCATTTCAGCCCGGAAAACTCACGTAAGCCAGAATGAATCCTAGACTTTTTAATCATCATTTTCTGAGATCGACTACTTAATATTAGAGATTTTAGACTTTACACCTCTATGTTTGTCTTCTCAGTGGCTAAAGTGTTGATAGCCCCAAACCTTAGTTTGGAAGTGGAAGGTAAGTGACAGTATAATTTTCATTACACAGCATTCACTTTTAATACAATATTTTTCAGTGGTCAAAAATGCAATTTGTGGAAGAGTACTTAATAATAAAATAGTGTTACACTAGAATTTCTCCGTTTTTCTAACTTTGCAAACTTTGTAGTGTAGTTCTAACTTTGTTATGTGATCTTCAAAGTCTTACAGTATTTACTTTTTTAATATACATTTTGAATTAAATTACTTAGTCGTTTTTCTTGTCTATTGTTCTTTATCTTCTTGTGCCAAAATCACTTTTAGTGTTGCAAAGAATCAAAAATAACAAAATCAGTTATTTTGTTCCCATGCAGGATTAATCCAGTATCTGGATTCATTTGCTTTTTCAGTAAAATGTCAAGCTTAACATTGAATAAATGCAGGTATTCTTCCTTATTGTTTGCAACAAACCCCTTCATTTCTACATTGCATTGTGAAGTATAGTATTAAAATACTCTGAACACATAAATTATAAATTTTAAACTACTTTCTAGAAATAGATAAGAAAGGAGAGAGAAGAGAAATAGCCTCTCTCTAATCCTCTTGTTTTTCAGGCTCAAGAACCTCCAGGCTTGTACTACAATAGCCATGCCTCTACCATCACTAAAGACACAGCAGCAAAAAAAAAAATCAGGTAAGGTAGTTAAAACCCCTGCTGTAACTCTGGAATGACACAAAATCAGACTTTGTTTGGGGTAAAATCTGTCTGCATATATTAGTGCAGTTCCATTCAATGAAAGGCTCACTGATTTTGCAGATACTGGGAAGAATTCACTGTGACTGCATAGGGTTTCAGCAGCAGTTCCCAAAGCCAGTGGTAAGCCCTGCAGTTGGGAACAAGATCTATTTTTCGAAGTACTTTTAAATAACCTCAGTGGGTGTCCATGTAATGCCTTGTCTAATCAGCTGTGAAGAAGTCTCAAGTTTTATCTTCCAGTCCTTCTAGCTTTGCAGATGTTCAGGTTTGGGAAATGTGTATAAACCTTCTCAGCAATTACACAGTGCAATAGATTTTTCCTGAGAGGCAGGTGGTGTAATGAACATCACTAGTCTATCATCTTCCAGAGGGTCAAAAGGACAGAGATTCAGCCAAAATATGCACTGTAGGACTTGCAGAGTTTAAAAGATAGATTCCACCCCATCTCTCCAACTTTTTTTTTTTTTTTTTTAGAAGTTAAATGTATAAAGCTTACAGAGGTGACACTCACTAAAGCTTTATTTTAAAAGTCATCATTAACTTTCAATCAGTGGAAAGATAAAAGATGCTGCTCTCTTCCCAGCCCTCTCCCACATTACTCTGGTGTTGTGGCTGCTCCATGTCTCTGTCAGAGATGGAGCTGTAGCACTGTGTTTTACCTGCATATGGCCCTAGTATTATCAATTGCAAATGCTTTTCACAAAGTCATGAGAAAAAGGACAAGGGTCAGAGTGATGGATGGAGAGACTTCGAGGAAAAAAAAATCCTTTAATGAACTGCAAATAGTTTTGGGCCAGTTTCTGAAATAGCCATTATTGCACGTACTGGTTGGAAAATGTGGCCTACTTCATTTTTTCCATATGACCCAGTGTAATTATAAGGGGAACAAATCACAGAGAGAGCCTTTTGATGTGTACGTATACGCATGCTTGTTTGAATAACCATGAACAAGACCCTGTCACTAAAAGTGCCTGGAAGCCTAAGATGTTGTGTGATATATTTTTGTGAAGCCTAGTTAAGAGTGTGGAAGGTCTGGAAAACAGAGGTTACTGACTGCTCAAAGTGAGCATGTTCCTTTGTGAAGAAATGGCATTTTTCATCTAAACTCTGTGAGTATTCACTGTTGAGAGATTACTGCTGTAAAAGGAACAGACTCTCTGTATTCTAAGGGAAGGCATCTTATAAGAGGGGTTGTCTTCATAATAATTTTACATATTCAGCTTCTGGAACCCAAATAGTAAAGAAGGGTGTACTGGGAGACTCTCCCACTAGAATTTTAAAAGGTCCACAATGGGTCAACAGTCACAGAAAAAAATCTCTCTAATCCATACCACATCAGCATCCAGTCCTAGGTAACTGTGAGTATAGCACTTTCTTAACATCTGCATGTGGTTAAGAGCTTGTGATCTTTCTTTCAAACACAGTTCCAGCCTCTATTATCCCTGCTTGAGACTAAACAGTTTTTGTTCTCCTATAAATTCAAAAACTGGAGTTCAACCCTTTAAAAAGTACAGTTACAGTCATCTCTTTGCTAGCAGGTGCAAGATGCACTGAGAAATTGTTCTGAACTCATCTTCTTGCACCTGCTTTGAGGGACATGCAGCAGTTCTGGCTGTCCCTTACACAGCTGTATGAAGAATATAGTATAAACTAGGCTACAAGATCCTTTCTTGGTGCTGGAATTCATATACGTCAATGAAGATGTACAGATACAAGAATAGGATCTCACCACAAATACACCTCATCGAGATAGACTAATTATTCAGCAAATAGATGTTGTCATCAAGGCCTGCACCTGCTGTGTTGTTATTTCTACTAATTTATTTACAGCACAAGTTAAGAAAAAATGTGAGGAGAAAAGATATTTTCACATCATTTTCTTGAATTCTGAAGGCAAAATTCAGAATGAATGCACATGGATAGAAAATTAGTAATAAAGCATCTTACCTGAATTAGCATGATTCTTCTGCAGGCTAGCAAGCCGGCTGCTGTGTGATATATACCTTTTTAAACTGAGCCTCCACTCCTAATAGCCAGCTCCAGTACTGAGACGTAAATAACCCTGAATGATTAGCAATAAAGTGCTGGAGAGCCCTAGGCAGAGGAGTTTCTACCAGATAAATTAACTTCTAGCATTTACAGGCATGTGGCAGTTTGGAGAAAGTCTAATCCTTTTATCTGGCACGCTGGAGGGCAGCTGAAAGGAATCAGACCTCCTTTGTCAAGGATAAGTGCCCTGTTGTGCAAAACCAATGAGCTGAAAAGAAGGGAGCAAGAAGGACTGAGAAACACTGCAGAGAGTCTCTATTGTTAGCTACTTGTCCATCCAGCGTTCTGAAAAGATATCTAGGTAGAGGAATTATACGCGGTACTCAGACTTCAGGATTACATCACCCCATACTGCTTTTCTTTGTGTCTTAGTTGCCTTTCTCACCTTGATGACAATTCAGATCCTATTAGAAGGTGTACTATGAACACTTTTGCTCTTAGTCATGAACATCTGCCTTGCTGCTTGTTGGGTAGCTTCAAGTTGCAAATGTCAATACTTACAATGGCGTTTTTTTCTAGTAAATTGTCCCATACAGAGTGCCCTCGTGCATCTGAATTACATGCACTTAACAGGTACTCTTGGAAGGGATTAATTTTATGAATGGAGGATAATGGCACTTAACTTGTGTGTTATCATAAGGGTCTATAATGTAAAAAGAAAACTGCTGATTGATGTAACTTGTTCTGAAGTAAAACAACATCAGCTATGTAGGTGTTGTCCAAAGCTCAGCAGAATAGCCAGAGATCTTAACACAGCATATATTGACTTCACTTCACTAGCCATAAGCATTTTTATATTTTTCCCCTAGCAAGAACCATTTTAGGATTTTTACACATATATTTCTTGAAAATCGTGATAGATACATGCCTCACAGATGCTGTGTTGTCTAGTGAAGATTTAGTATTTATTTAATGATTGAAGAGGGAAAGTCTCCTTCCTCTAGCTATTTGACATAGGTAGTAATTGGTAAGATTGATAAAACCTCCAGAGTATAGTATTGGTTTTTCTCTGTAATAGGGTCATCTAGAAGCATTATTTTATGTACAAATTAAAAATTCTGAATAAAAAGTAGATATACGTATTACCCTTAGGTAATTTGAAAGAGACAAATGGAAAGACAATATACATCTCATTACTTGATCTGAAGATAAAAATATTTGTCTTTGTGACCAGTCCTGTGATATTGCCTGTCTGCTTCTGTCCCACCCAATAAGGAAGCTTTATATTGGAATTTTCCTCTGTTCTGTCAAGCACTGTTAAGTACTGAGCTGCTCTCTTTCTAAACTTAAATTCGTGGGGAGACAAAATCTTTTTCTGAGTCTTGTTCTCTCATAGATTTGTTTATTCCACACTATAGAGAGAGATGATTTAGTATAAGTTTCTTCCTCATTGTCCCCTCAGGATCTTCAGAAGTTTATTTTTAATCATTCAGGGTCTTTTACATCTCAGTTGCTGTCGCTGGCTACTAAATTGGAGCTTTTTTTATAAAAACAAAAGCTGAGAACTTAAAAATCCCAAAAGGAGAGTGCTTCAGCAGACATCTTGTGCAAGATCTCAAACATAAAGAAATGTGAAATGAGCAATATATCCCATTGAGCTCTTAGTATTTTGCTATGACAATGACTCCTGTGCTTCCTACTCTGCTTTTTGAACCATCTGTCTTCAGACCCAAGACACAAACTGTGCTGGTAAAGATAATGAAAAGAAGATCAGAAAGATGTATGCTAAAGCTCTATAATCCTCTATTATTTATTTCTTAACGACTTCTGTGTACCACCAAGGAAGCTAAGAAAGGAGTAAAATGCTAAACAGAAAAGTCAACTATAATGAGGATGGCTTCTGTTCTGTGCTAAAGATTGCAGACAGCAGTTGTACAATAGTTAGCTGGCTTTTGAATAAATTGAAGTAAAAATAGTATTTCCATATTCAGGATGTGTTATCTAGTTCTTGACTGTTCAATACTTATCCATCAGTATTAGAATTGCCTTTCCATTTATTTCTGACTTTTCTTCCTAGAGTAATTGTATCAGCGAGTTGCCATGCTAACCAAACTGCCTCCATACAAACACTGGAAGACAGATCCTTTGGGCTACCTTCCTAAACTTTAATTGACAGCTCCTCTTGTTATAACATGTTTTCAGTTGATAAACTGTCTGTTTCCTTGATCCACCTGGTTGTAAAAACCAATACTCAACAGCCAACAAATCATGAAAAAAAAAAAAACCCCAAACAATAAAGTTTACAAATACATCCTAATAAAGGAAAAAGTTTCATCTGCAGTCTGATTCTAATGCTCCCACTATTCAAACTTTTTTGTCCTATAACAAAATGTCATAAGGGTGAACAAAAGGTAGGTTTACTGTCCTAGTTCCCAATACCTGGCTGTATTTGCCAGTGGAATTTATTTGAATCAGTCTTCAATAATGATTGGTCATAACCAGTAAATGTATGGACAGGTACAGTTGCAATACCAGTATTAGGTCCTGAAAATCTGTATTCTAATAACTAGTGCATACTGCATATAGTATTACTACATTTTGTCCATCACACTATCTCTGTTTTGATAGCTGAACAGGCTAACCTCTGCTATGTTCTCACTGATTAATCATACACAAAGATGTATATTGTTCCTATTAAAATCCAGGAACCTAATCTGCAGAAGGTTTAGTTCTGGCTGCCTCTTCTGGGTTCATCAAGGCTTTAGCACAGAGGGACTCTGATCTATGACTAGAGCATCCACTCACTCATGTGAAGTGGAAATTCAAATCTTAACCGTTCAACCATAATAAGTCAGGACTGAAAAACAACCTGATTTAGCAGGAAAGAACACCTGCCTGTAAAATCAAGTTAAACTGGCTGGAAGCAGGAGTGCCAGAGGGGGAATGTAAACTCCTTGCTGATAGGATAAGAGATGTCACAATGTTGATTTATACTCTTCTTAAGCACAAATGTGGACTTAATTCGCCTCAAGGGGTACAACAAAAAAATCCCCTTTATTTTGCTATCAGAAATGAGATTGCTGCTCATTGAAGTAAGAGAAGTGACTAGACTGGAATTGGAGAGGAGACCCAAGATGACACCATCACGAGAGATAAGAGATCCTAATTTTAAAATTTCACTTGCACATGATCTCCATCTCTACACTGTCTCCTGTCTGGCCATCACTTTAGCAGTAAGTGAACCATATGTCATTTTCATTTGCGCTTATAATGTAAAGATCAGGATGCAATTAAGAGGATGAATGCTTTATATTTTGTTAACTGAATACTGGTAAATTTTGTGTTCTGATTTCTGAGGATTTTTGAGAGTGCTGAAAGCTCAGATTGTGCTCTGGAATAATTTCTACTGGTAACAAGAAGTTGTCTCCTGTGTGAAGCCAGCCTAGCAAAAAAAAGCTTTTGTTTAGCCAAGTAAGAAAGACCGAAAATTTCTCAGTTTGAGAGAATAAAGTGGAAGATTTGTCATCTTGGGGATGCCCAAACTTCTTCTATCCCTTTGTTGTGACAAGACCTTAGTTTTGTACTCCTTGGCTAAGGAGAGTCAAAAACAGATGTGCAAAATGGATCAAGATTTCTCCTGTCTGAATCCAAAAGACCTTTAGGTTCCTTATGTCATGATTTCAGTGCTTGTCTGGGAAAGGCAAGGGGAGAAGCCGTGGGTCGAACCTTCCCACCAGCAGAATGGTTGTAAGTGTGCCAAACCAGAACTGCAGTTTCTAAATGAGGGAACATTTGACCAGAATAAATTCACTTTACTTTCACCACTGCTTAGGAGATGTTTTTTTTCTTGGGCATGATGGTTGAACAATCACTAGCAAACGTCTATTATAACTAGCTGTCAGAATAAGAATACAGAAATTGAAAAACAGAATGAGAAGATTAAGTCAGGCAAAAATAAAGATCCCTCTAGAATTTCTACTACAGCACGTAAATTTTTATATACAAATACCTAGTGCTACTGTACCAGACCTACTCCTGTGTACTGATCCTCCAAAAGATCTCTTAGAAATTTGAGTGCCTTCTAATGCAACTCCACTGCATATAGTCTAACCAGTGGTTCCAGTTCAGAAGTCTGCTGAGGCAGGTATCTGCATAATTACAATGGCTACACAAGAATACTTACCTTATATGTCTTGTGATGGAGGCTTACAAATAGGTCTAGATATACAGGATTATAATGTCCCTCAAACTGATTCTTCAGTAACCTTGTTCATCGGTGTTCTCCTCCTCAAAGCTGTAATTGATACTGGAGCTTATTTCTCAACTACTCAGAGCTCAGAAAGCTGGTCTGAAATATTCTTTTAAGATAATTAGTGCTGTGGGAGTGGGTGGAAGCATTATTCCTACCTGAGCCAACTCACTTCCAAATTGGCCCACAAAGTGACAAGTATGCCTTCATCCCAGGTCCAGACTTTTATGTGAATTTATGGGTTTGGAACCACAACTAGGGAGCACAATTTATTTTTCCCCTATCGTGTATTTGGCTTTTTACATCATCAGACTGGAACAGTCATGCTTCTAACAGCTGAGTTCAACTCCATCAACTTGGAGATCCTTCCCAAGGTTCTGAATGGTGGACTTTCCATTCTAATGATATGGGAAGACTCTTAGGAGCTAAACTAGTAAAAATTAAATGTAAAATGAATCACATCTTCCAGAGGTTTTCCTTTATATCCTTTCTCAATAAGCTGAGAAATACTTGTATTTTGTCAGTTAGTACAGAGAGGAAAATAGACAAACTAGGGAAACAAATCTGGAATTTTGTCCAAGATCTGTGAAAAATCAATGATTTTATTATCCCAAGTCACTCAGTTATTTACAACCCTCTGACTATTCTGACCTCTATCCCTCCACATTACCTATATTGCTGTTACTGAACTTCTACCTTATTCTGTAACTCGCAACACCTTAATTCATAATTTTATTTTGCCTTTACATCTCAGGAACAACAGTACACCTGGACTAGTTTCCTCAGCGGTACTATGAATTACCTAGTGTTTTCTGTCAGTACTCAAAATTAGGCATAGATTCTACTACGGTCCCAAGCATCTCAGTCTTCATAAAGGATACAGATGATTTTCTGGTAGCTTGCTCCATTTTAGAGGCCTGAAAAGAAGAAGCATTTCATCTACTTTTTGCCTTAGCCAAGAAAGAGCACAAAGCATCCCAAAAGAAGGTGCTATTCTGTAAGCCACAGGCTAAGTACCTGTGTCATATAATTTCAGAAAAGAAACACCAACCAACTCCAGAATTTCTGCTCATCAATTTTGAAACATAACTACGAAGAAGCAGCTTTGCTTTTTGCTAAGAGCTGGTTTTTCTACTATGAAATTGGAGCTTGCTAAATCCCCAGCAATTGGTATTCCTGATTATAGCTAGCCCTTTACTTCTGCTCTCCTATTCTAAAAGTTGTGCAACTCCCATAGACTTACTGCTTTCCTTTCTTTCTTCTCTGGAGCCTCTTGCAGCAGGTCTTCCTTTATGCCTTTGTGCTGTGTAATGCGATGATTTAGATGTTCTTGAGATGTTCACTTCATGCTCTGACATCTGATATTCCTCTATCCATTCCAGATCTCCTATTCTTTACAAATGGCTCTTATCTGAAGAATGATGTATACAAACTAGTTGCAGATTACACTGTTTGCTCCCTGTTTGAAATTTGTTAAATGTTTTCCCTTCCTGCTGTTTCAAGTGTACAACCTGCTGAGTTTGTTTTGCTCACTTAAGCATGTACCTTCACATTGGGAAAAAGCGTAAATGTCTATACATTCACAGTGTGCATTTAATGTTTGTCATTCTACAGGTTAATTCTGTAAACACTGAGGATTTGCTAACTCCTTTAATTCCCTCATCTGGAATTTCTCACTATCCCCATATCTCAGAGTTACTATATATTGTTTCTCTTCATACTACTATCTCTGAAATGCATTGTTCCTCTCATACAGGTGCATTAGATGAAGTAAGCCCTGGCAATGCAAGTGCTGATGCTGCTGCCAAGAGAGCTGACCTTGATGGGTCTCCACTACATTTTTATTCGTAACTCTGACCTTTCAATTTTGATTCACTATTTGGCTAAATAACAGAAGTTAACTTTAGAAGAACTCGTGGTTTTGACATGACTGTGCATTAAGCTTGGATCATATAAGGAGACATGACAGCAGAACATGGACAGTTTTTACAATAAAAGAAGCACTATAAGGAAAGATGTACTGTAAGGATCTGCTTTTGCCCATTGCTTGAATGTATTATAACACAAAAAATATTTTGTAAAAGATAGTATAGATTTAGATTATGTTAGGAAGATTTTTTTTTCCTGTGAGGATGGTGAGGTATTGGAATAGATTCCCTGAGAATCTGTGAATATCTCATCTCTACAGGTGTTCAAGGTCAGGCTGGATGGCCTTGAGCAACATGATCTAGTGAAGTATATCTCTGACTATGACAAGGATATTGGAATTTGAAGAACTTTAGGGTCTCTTTCAACACAGACTATTCTATGAGTATTTAACATAGCAAATGGATGAGGATTACTGGGAATCTTATGGGAATATATGCAACATAACATTTGTTTAGTGTTCCTAGGTCTTGTAGAATGGATGTGGAACTTTTGCCACACTCGGACTTTCGGAAGCAAGTTATAACTATTATGCTGGAGTTCATGATAAATTTCTAAGTGCTTACGTGTTTGAGAAATATCTAAATTTTCATATGGAGATGTTGTCAGTATGTTCACAATCCATGTAGTCAATAGATTCTAGAAAGATATTTAACCCACCGAATCCCGAAAAGAGGATGCAGTTTTCTAAGTATAGATGCCCACAGTCAGTTAAGATATCATGAGTCTTTCATCTATGACACAGAAGTTACTTACAAATATTGATTTTCTATGAAGTTTGGATGAGACAACTCATGCTACTTGAAATGACACAAGGTCTCCAGTTAAAACAGTCAGTGGAAAATAGAGAGTGGTTAGGCAGCAGAGAGTTTATTTGGTCACAAGTTGATATAGAATCATTTATATTGAAAAAAAACCTCTAAGATTATCTAGTCCAGTTGTTCACCTACCACCATTATTGCCCACTAAACCATGACTCTTAGTGCCACATCTACCCTTTCCTTAAATACAGGACAGTAACTCGACTATATCCCTGGGCAGCCTGCTCCAATGCCTAACCAGTCTTTCTGAGAATAAATTTTTCCCGATATCCAACCTGGACCTTCCCTGGTGCAGCTTAAGGCCATTCCCTCTCATCCTATCACAGTTACCTCGGAGAAAAGACCAACCCTCATCTCACCACAACCTCCTTTCAAGTAGTTGTAGAGAGCTATAAGGTCTCCCTGAGCCTCCTCTTCTCCAGGCTAGATATCAGTGCCCTCACTTGTGCTTCAGATCCCTCTTTATTGCCCTTCTCTGGACAAGATCCATGCACTCGATATCTTTCCTCTAGTGAGGGATCCACAACTGAACACAGTACTCAAGGTGTGGACTAATCAGAGTTAAGTAAACCTCCCTGCTCCTGATGACTATGTTATTTCTGATACAATCCAGGATGCCATTGATCTTCTTGGCTACCTAGGCACAGTGCTGGCACTTGTGCAGCCAAGCATCAACTAACACTCACGGATTTGTTTACTCCACACAGCTTTCTATCCACTCTGCCCCAAGCCTGCTACATTGCATGGGGTTTTTATGACTAAAGTGCAGGTCCTGGCACTTGGTCTTGTTGAATTTCGTCACACCGGTCTCATTCCGTCAATCCAGCCTGTCCAGGTCCCTGTGTACGGCCTTGCTACATACAAAAAGACATCTTGTGTCATTTGGGATATCTTAAGTTATCCTATCCATTTCCACAAATGCAAGTCCAGATGGAAGTCTTCTGTATGTTTTGGACTGTGTCTGCCGCATCCAGTGGATATCTGGTAACCCAGATGTCCTAGATAAGACACTGGAAAAGGTTCTGTGTAAGTGTGTGTGGGTATAATACTAGTCATTTAAGTATATCAGTGCGTCAGTACTTTACAGATGATTTAAAAACATATATCATTTAGTCATAGTTGTGTTTGGTAAAAACAGAGACCCCTAATTTTTATTCACATCATGCACATTGACAGCTATATACACATACTAATCCTTTTGAGGCCTCAATATGAATAAAGTTTGTATAGGATAAAGAATATTTCTGCCAATCTCACACTACTTCCTGAGATGACAGTAATATTTCTCTCTTCCCTGAAAAACGAATAATAGTGTAATCATTGTAGGCAGTATCAGAAAAGAAATCTCATGGAAATATTCAGTACTGAACTTCAGCATGCCAGTAAGAAATTTTAGTCTGGTCAGAGATTGACACAGTAGTCAGATTCCTCAGACTTCATTTCATTTTTTTAATTGTTGCTTCTGGTGATTTATTTACATGGACTTGTTCTTTGAATCAGATATCTAATTTTAGTATTTTATTAATATTTCCTATTCCCATGGCTGATGAAAAATCTTATATCAAATTATTATCTTACATCTTTTATTGATTTGCTGGACCTACCTTTTTGAATAATTGCCTTTGTTGAAGATATATTGCTTGCAAGAATATAGTTTCATCCATCTGCTCCACTCCGAACAGAGTTACAGAAGAGAAAACTCATCCATTCATAATGATTGCAATCTATTTAGCTCTACAGAATTTAAAAATTATTTAGTGTTTAAGCAATTTGAAATGCCTTCAAGTCCAAGGCAGGGACATGCTTTAGAGTTTTCAGTCCTTATACAAGTTCTGACACTGACTTTCTTCACGATCTTGCTCTCTGGCTACGGCCAAACATCAGGTGAAACAGCAATTCTATTTCTATTTCTAATACTGTACATGTGTGCACTAATTGTGTAATTGGTAAAATATGGAAAAAATTTAGGTGTTGATGTACTTTTTATGAAATATTTTCTATTTTGTACCTCTCTCCCAGATACTGCTGGTGGCAAAGGAGATGAACTTTGCTAGGCAGACTAGTTCCTACTGTGGAAATGGTGCCAACATTTCAGAAAAGGCTGTCAATCACACATGCATTTTAGTCAAGTGCTGTATTAGATAGGATTCAAATCTCTCATCTGTAAAAAAGCAATGATCTACTTTGTCAGGATAAAATGTATTTGTCACAACTCAGGATTTCTCCTTGTTATGTGTACAACTATACACAACTTAGAAGCTACCAGTAAGTCTTACCAATTTGATAGGTTGTTCCTATTTTAGATGTTAATATCCTGCATTTCAGGAGATAAGGGATTTTCCTGGTGTTTAATTCAAAATAATGTATTAAAACTTAAATATATTTGTCTCAAAAATCTTTATTACAAACAAAAGATTGTCATCTAAGTATCACCAAAAAGGCAATTTCAAGTTATTATTTTCTTTAATCTCTCAAGGATATTGTGATCTCTTCTTTTTTCCCACTTCAAAAGGGGGAAAACAGCATGCAGGTAAGGGAGATCGTTTTAGAGGAACCTAAAACCTTCTATTCTATTTCTAGTATCTGATATTATTTGTATTCCACTTAAAAGTTTCAACATCAGATTTCACAACCATGAATAGCATTGTTTTTAATGCAACAATACAATCTACAAGTAGAACACATTTATTTTATTTGCAATATACACTGAAGAGAATCATATTTTCTGAATAATATCATTAAGTCATATATTTATGTCCTTCAGATGAACACGTAATTATTTTTTTCCTCCCTTAATAGGGAATAAATTGCTGTTCAATATGGGTAAAACATTATAAAGCATGTTAATTTTTTGTTAATTTTTTTGTTACATTCAAGTCTATCCTTACTAATCTATACTAATCCAATGTATACTAGTGGTATACAATCACTATAAATGAAGTTGTAATACAAATACTTCACTGTTCTACATTTGCTAAATATGCACATTATGATTTATTTTCCTAGAAAATTGTATTATATTTTCTAATGCCATCTTTTGATCTTTTAATCAGAGATATGTCAGTTTTCTTTTTTCCTCTTCCTCAGAAAAATCTTTTACAAACAAACAAAAAAAGTTCACTAAACAAGCCAGAATATACAAGTAAGCAGTGAACTAACTGAACACACATGTTCAGGTACATTATACTTCTGTCATTACATGCTTCACTGATTTTTTTTTTTTTTTTTTGTCCATATGGTCTACTTCTCAAGGGTGTTACCTATAGAAATACATTTTCTTCAATATTTTTAGAAAATACTGTTTGTATGTAACAGATGAGTATTTGACAGATATGATCTCTGTGTGAGAGCATAAAGAAGCTTAAGTCTTAGTCTCGCAAGAACTTCCTAGACGCAGTGGCAATTTTCATAGAATCATAGAAATGCTTGGGTTGGAAGGAACCTCAAGGGTCATCAAGTTTCAACCAATGGCCTCACCAACTTCCAGATCTGGTATTAGACCAGGCTGTCCAGGGTTCCATCCAATCTGGTCTTGAACACCTCCAAGGATAGGGCATTCACAGCCTCTCTGGGCAGCCTGTTTCGTCACCTCACCACACTTTCTGAGAAGAGCTTCCCCCTGACATCTAATCTAAACCTTCCCTCCTTGAGCAAAAATTTTTAATTTTTAATTTAAATTTTTTAATTTTTTTTTATTTTTTAAAATTTAAAATTTTTTAAATTTTAATTTTTAAATTAAATTTTAATTTTTAATTAAATTTTTTAATTAAATTTTAAATACACATTCTCATCATTTTCTACTATTGACACTGTCACACCCCTTGTGAATTTTTTGTATTTTGTGTTTGCCTGTATTTTGTGGGCATGGTTGTAAATGTTGAAAGGCTGAGAGGTTGCTCAGTTGGGTACATGTGTGGGGGAGTTCCTGATTAGCACATTCCCCAGCCGACATTCCTTGGGTGAGATGTGGCAGGTATTCCTAGCATGTTTCTGCCACTTTTAGTCTTGCACAATGAAGAGCTTGGGACTTACCTATGAGAAAGTGCATTATTGTAGACAGTAGACTGAGATGATGGTATTCACCTGCTAAGGCAAGGTCAGATCTGTTTTTCTGAGTCTGTAGCAGCATCTTGATCACAAGCCTCCCTCAAATAATAAGAGTGCCTTTTCCAATGGGGCTGTGTCCTGTTGCGAGTCTTGCTGTTTGAACCCATTCTACATTATATGAACAACTCTGCATTTCTTTAGACACAAGCATTGGAACTCTTCTCACATGGTCACTGTGGATGGAACAGGGGGAAGGAAGAGATTTTATCCATGTAATGTGGTATAACCTGAGCCATGTCTAGAGAGCAGGCCTTGCTCCATTTTAATAGTTATGACAAGTAGCACTATAAAAAGTACTTTCACTAGTTTCAGTGCAGTGCAATGATAGCATGTTACGAATAGATAAAAACCAGGCAACCAATTTAGAAAATTTAATTGGGTTTTCCCAAACTAACAAATGGAAAAGCTGTTGTTATCTTGAGTTACATAGTAGAATTCAAGAGAGAAGACATAATGAGAAGAGGTGTGGGGAAAGGATGGCTAAGATGACCTGCAAACAGACTACTCATTTTTTGTCATGCTTCTGGTAAGTCCTACTAGTTGTCTGAAAGAGTGGAAAAAGTGGTCAGGCACTGGAATGGGCTGCCCGGGGAGGTGGTGAAGTCACATACTCTGGAGGTATCCAAGGAAAGTTTGGATATTTTGTTGAGGGACATGGTTTAGTGAGAACTATTGGTGATATCTGGATAGTTGGACAGATGATCTTGTAGGTCTTCTCCAACCTTGGAGTTTCTGTGATTCTGTGAAATCACTTATTCTCCCTGAAAAAGCAGGAAAGGAGGGCCAGAAGACCACTTTCAGCTGAACACCAGTGCTGTTTTGCTATTAAAATTTCATGCTTCATTAGAATTTCTGCTTTTCTTCTTATTATTATTGTCCCTAGTCCGGTTTTGTAAAGTGATCATACAACTTTAGCATCTCGTAAGAGTTACATGTTTCTAAAACCATTTAAACTGGGCAAATGGCAATTGTTAATGGTGACAAGAAGTGTAAAAAACAACGAGCATAACATTTTAATAAGGTGCTGTGGAATGGTGACAAGATAAAAATCCTACATCACTAAGCAATTTCAACACCAGTGAACTGTGATTTCTAGGGAGTCACAGGGAGAAAAAAAAAGAAAAGGAGATGTGGATGAAAGGCAACAGGTCTTTTTGCTCTGCACTTTCCTACCTATATAATGTGAAAAACCATTGGAATTTAGCATGACCAGTAAAACAAATACAGAAGAAACCTCAATCTTACATATAGCAAAACAGCTGGAGAGTTTCAAGAGAGAAAAAAAAAAAAAAAAAAGTGAATAAAGAAATACAAGTTTCCAGAATAAAATGTGAGGAGAGGGAGAGAATGCTTCAATTCAGTTGTTTAAAATGTATTCTTTTTATTAAAATGGTATGTTCTTTCCAAACTTCTCTTTCTGTAAAAAGTATCAGCTTCTGGTTTTG
This sequence comes from Lagopus leucura, assembly GCF_019238085.1. Taxonomy (NCBI): domain Eukaryota; kingdom Metazoa; phylum Chordata; class Aves; order Galliformes; family Phasianidae; genus Lagopus; species Lagopus leucura. The sequence continues at coordinate 15,374,839 of NW_024962252.1, forward strand.
ATCAGAAATAAATTTTGATGTTAGCAGAATCCTCATAGAGTTGAAATGCAATATTTTAGACTAAAAAATTCGTAAGAAATCAGTGATGTTTAAGTTATATTGAGCTCTAAATCAGTCCCATTTTAAAACTGAAAGGTGAAGAAAATCTGCACAGCAAGACATTCAATTGTGCCAAATGTGCACATGTATTGCTCGTATTTCTCAGGTTCATGTCCCTTGTCACTGAATAGCCAATATCTGATAGCTTTTAATGTATGTATTGTCATAGCACAAGAATACTCTTATCATGAGTTTATTGACAGAGCACAGAAGCCGTATGTGACTAAATGACTTGCCAATGTTCACCCAGGCAATCTGAAGTCTGCTTAGCAGGAAACTGAAGTCTGGTCTTCAGACTTAAGTGCTAATTCCGTAACCTAATACCAGGTTTCCTAATACTAGAATTATCCTTCCTTATTTTGTATCATTTAGGAAACTTCTTTTGTACTGGTGGAAGATCAGTTATCTACCTTTGTAGAGATTTGATGGATATAGTGTTCATCTATTCTTGGATGTGTTTTTTAAACTGTGTGAAAGGCAAATATGATAGGTTCAGAGCTTATTAGTTCTATGATGCATATTTCATACTCTCTAAAATTTTTTCCTAATGAAGAGTTAAAAATGTATATTTCCCATCTTAACACTGTCCAAATCCCATGACAATGTGTCTCAAGTAGCTTTTACAATGATGGAGAAATGTGGTGATTCAGGGGTGTAACATTGGCTTGTTTGTTACATTGCAGGAAACTAGTGAAGAACTCTTACACAATTTCAGTTCAGTCTTAATCAAGACAAAATGGGAAGATGGTGAAATGAAGAAAAATTTAATTATATATTAAATTTGCTGCCATCTTAAGTGGATAGGGATAGACCATCCCTAACGAAGTCAGAGCATTGGAAGAAGGATGGTAATTTGGAAACCCACATGCTTCTCAGCAACATGGAGAGTGGCAGAAGTGAAAACTCCATGTTAGCCAGATGGATGGATGAATGATTACCCTAACTGTGTCCTACTGCTTTGCAAATAATTAAAATAGAATTGGACTGATTATACTCTTAATCATTTAAATCTTTCTAAATACTTCAAGTATCTTCAATAAAATGAATCATTGTATTCTTGCATATTTCTTCTACTGACAAAGCATTAAATTCAGAAACTCATGAAAATTTGTAGCTCAACCATAGAGAACATGCAGTCTTTCCAGGGACATATTCAGATGGAAGGGGTTTTGATTGCTACTGAAATTAGTATGTAAAAATATGAAAGGTGAAAATTACATTTGATCAAAAGAATACGAAAGTTAAGCCCAAACAATTGTCTGCCAAAGTATAAAATCAGACAAGAAGCTGCCCATGAGGATAAAAAAATAAGGAAAAACTAATGCAAATCAAGAAAGATATCCCAAAAGTTGAGGTTGAATGAAATCAGTGAAATGAAAAAGAAAAAGAAGGCATGAAGGAGGAAGGATGAGAATACTAACATGACATATGGACAAAGATTACTAGCCACGTATATAAAACAACTCAGGGAATTTACGAAATTTTATAGACTACTGAATACATCTAAAATTTATCAGCATTTCTGAAAGTGACCTGAAGGTGTTTGACAGCCATCATGGACACTTAAGAGATGGAATATAGATGCATCTTTTTTTAAGCAGATTATTGGAGAAAGTAAACTAGGTACATAATATAATTTCATCTGAACCACACTTTGAGCTCATATGGAATAATGCCAGGGACGTACAACGCAATTACTTCTAATAATCATCTGAGAGAAATATGGGATATAAAATTCTACAGTTTCAAAAATGTATAGAAGAGAAGTATATTTTTCTGAACTATTTTACTGTTGTTGCTTTCTTAGCAAAGTAAATTCTGATGTCAAAAGGTGGCATTTTACTGTGTTACCCTGTAGCAGTTTCTCTGGGCACATTTCTGTTCCTCATCTGTATTGTTAATGCTATTTAAAATTGAGTTTGAAACATGGCTCGTAGAATTATTCTGTGCTTCTAAGATTCAAATTTACTTGAAATGTAAATTTATGTGCAAACTAAGTTCTGCAAATAGATGTTAAGAAAGATAGGCATCTAAGATACTGAATATAGGAAATTGAAAATAGATTTCTCATTCTAGGAATGAGTTCTTGTATAGTACATAATATTTGGAAATACTTCTAGTATTGCAGTCTCTCTGTAATAGCAAAATTCATTCTATTCCACTCTGCAGGTCTAAAGTAGCTGGAGTTTTTCCTTATACAACCTTGTGTGGCTCTCAGCAGGAAAGTGCAGGTAGATTAATTCAACTTAATGGAAATAAAATGACATCCTTTCTAACACAGATACATTTCTGAGACTCGTCACAGTCAGCCCTGGAAGGTGATGCAAAGATTAATGTAGTGGGGTGCCGCACAAAATGCATTCTAAAAAAGGAAGTTATCCTTCAGCACAATGCACCTTTGGAAGTATGCATTCAAGGAACTCTAAAAAAAAAAAAAAAAAAATCTCTGTTTTTTGGCTGCAAAATTTCTTTTACCTGGAACAGAAGCTTGGGACTTTTCTATGAACTCTTATCTCTTGTGCTGTGTACTGGACTGCATGATGTAACCTGCATGACATGTTGTCTGATGGAGAACTGTGTGACTTGTACTGTCATAATGGATCATAGTACGCAGTCAGATTGTTGAGCCTACGCGGAGAGATAAATGTAGAGTGTTCTTTGAAGTGTCTTAGCTGGGTTTGTCCCAGTTAACATCACACACCAGATAAAATGTTACAGAGTGCTTCAAGTAAACTGAAACTTACAGACTCTTTTAAGACTACGTTTTAGTGCTTGTGGAGCATGTTTCCAAAGCCTAACATAGTCCCTGGGTAATAGCACTTTCCCTGAACTTTGCTTTCAGCCTGTCTGTTTTCTGGAGTCATTTCCATCAGGATATACAGATTACACAGCATTAATCCATAAATGTCATTTAGCATTAAAATCTACCCTGGTAAAATGGTAATTAAGAAAGATGACACTAGTTTGTCATTCTCAGCTTGTCTGCAAGACAAATGATACTGTTGACTATTACTTACTGTTATCTGCTCAATAAGTAAAAATTTCAGTGAATTGTACAAAAGGCACATATTAAGAAGATTAATGTACCTTTTAAATCTAGGAGGAGAATGGAGACTCTACTGGGGAAGTACAGAGAGATGTAATTATTAAAAACATTTCTTTACTGAGGGTAAAGCATTTGGAGCTGGACTTTGACAGTTACTAAGTGAGTTGACTCTTTTCTCTGAAATACTTAATAATTTTCTTAGTTTGCAACTTCCTATTAAACTTCAAAGTCTTCATGTTGATACTTGAATCATTGTTATCTTTAAATACTCTTTAAATACATTCAAAATATCTAAGAAAAGATGCGGATCTTAATACATCTGTCTCAGCTAGAGGAAAAACAATGCTTCGAGCCACTTTATGTCCTTGTTTGTACTTCAAGGACAAAGCAAGCAATTTTAGCAACATTGTACCTATTTGCTGGTGTGTTCCCTGTCATAAATACACCGAGCACATATTCACAGCTTTATTGTTCTCAGCCTAAGTGCAAGTATCAATGCTGCAGATTCAGCTACAGTTTTCTATATTAATAATAGAAGCCCAAATATAGTTCAGTCCTTCACATAAAAATACATATATAAATATAGTTCAGAAATCTCCGAATAGTTGTTGATCAAATCACTCTCAAACACAGAACATGAAGTTACAGACTGTTTGATTAAAAAAGCTCCCAGATTTCCGTTTCGAAGGACAGCATCAGATCTTAAGCCCTAGCAATCAGGAAACACTCATGCCATGCTTGGTTTGTTCCCATTACCAGGGGGGAAAAAAAAAGTGTTTAAATGTTTTGTGAGGGATCACTTCCTTTATTATCACTTCTTTAATGATCTTGCAAACCTTAGGAGCAAGGCATAGCATGCTTCTTTGTCAGCAGATCAGTTGCTTCATCCCTGCAGCTTACTTCTTAAACTCAAATCATATGTTCTCTATCTCTTCATTTTACTGCCTCTTGATTTTCTGATTACTTTTCTGTGTGTTACAGATCTCATACTCACATACTCATTCTTAGAATGATCCACCATCATATGGTGGCCAAATGCAAGCTAAGTGGAGCCAGCCAGAAATTAGCAATTGGTGTCCATTCTGTGTCACTTGTGGAGATGGTAACCTGAGGATAAGAGAGTCAGAGTTTAACATCTTCCTGGAAACAATTGTTCTGTTTCCTGAACTACAGCACATATTCAGTATGAATGGGACAAATCAAAAGTTAAGCAACCTTTGGAATTTAGGTTTCATTTGTATTAGTAAATGAATCACTAGCTTATTGGTATTCTGAGAGCTCAGGGTATGGGTATGAGCCACTGTCCATAATACTGAAGTGTTAACACAGACTGTCATAGTTCTGGTTAGGGCCAAATTACACTTCAGGCAGATAAAACCTTGTACAAAATTATGGGATGATAAGGAACAGAGACTGTTCCCATCTGGTAGTTTGGATGTCTATTAGAGAATTACTGGATGGATGTCACCTGTATCAAAAAATATTGCCTAGCCAATTTTATTTACAGGCACAGATCTAGCCTAATGAGTCCCAGAAGAGAGTGGATTCAATGCAACATGTTGGCAGCTGTCCTTTCAAGCAAAAGATTTATAAGGAGCTATATAAGACACAAAAGCTGTTAGAAGTCCGAGATCACCCTACACCAAAGAATAGGAAAAAAAAAAATAATTATATATATATATATGTAATTAAAAAAAGAATTAGAACAGGCACAACGTTGGAAAATAAGGCTGGAGATTTAGCTCCTGTTCAGGAATTTCTAACTGACAGTTGGTATATCAAGTATGCCTTGCTTTTAGGCATCAAATTGCAGCCTGCTGTTTCAATGCTGCATTGTGCTGTAACAGCTAATCAGTCACTCAGCCTCTGTGTTCACCACAGTCCTCACCCACATACTCTAGCATGGGTGAAAAGGCTAGGGAGGTATTAGCCTATGCTACCTCAGCTACTCTGAACCAAAGCAGTTTTAATTTCTTCACCTCACCTGAATGAATTGTGAATCCCATGCTTGTCATTTTAAATGAGGTCTGTGATTGACCTTGTGATTGATAATAGTGGTTAGCATTTTCTGATAGAACAATACATTAAATTTTGTATAAGACATGCAAGCCACTAAATCTCATTCCATTTAGTCTAGATTTTAACTCATTTTTCCATTTTAGAGATGTTTTTCAGTTGCTATAAAATATATCACTGTTTCTTTTCTAATACATTCCCCAGCCTTAGGTATAAAACTTGGCTAAATGTTTATATTCTTTAATATACGTGGGTCACTCTGAAACTAATGCCTCCTATTTATTTCCATGAAAAATATAACAGACAAAGAGCACAAGAACACTATTTGATAGAGCAAATTCTCAGCTACAAAACACTATTTTTCAACACAATTGCCACTATTAGCTATGCTGTTTTGCCAGTGGTGAACAAGATCCTGCATTCTATGCTCATAAAAATCTGGACGGCTGTCCAGAATGTGGCTTGTCTTTCATGACACTGTCATCAGTGCTGAAATGCACCACCCACCACCTCAGTGTGCAGATATCCACTGTTTGTTCTCCATAAGCATTCAGCAAGCAACAGTGAATGGTAGTGGGTGCCATTTTTTCCATTTGGAGGGGTTCAATTCCACATCTTCTTTTCCTGCACTCTTCCAAGTCAGACACTGTTTTGTCAGACCGCCCCTGTAGCATGTCAACAACTTGTAATGGAATCTTGGTGGGAAGGTTCAACCTCTGCTTCCATACCGCAGACAACTGCCTCTGACATGGGCAAACATTATAAATTAGGAGGCATTTCTGTAGGAACAGCCCTTGTACAATGTACACTATATCTAAAACATATAATGTCCTCTGAAAAATATTTTACATTCTTTTTTATTATTATTATTTCAATTAAGATCTAAATTAATATTTTTGTATCACACACAGAGAATCCCGTTTGTTTTAAACACTCGTTTCTACAATGTTGGCATCAAAACTTAAGTCAATAAGACACTTAATCTTGTGTGTATATATATTTTTAAATTCTCATTCCTTTAAATATCACCTTTTTTGATGGCTACCAGGGATGTACTCTCTTTAATTAACTAAAGGTAAGAGGTCTAAATCAGGCTTTGTCCATCCATAATCAGTAGAGAAAGACAGGCAACTCCAGAGGGTGATTCATTCACTTCTAAAATGAAAAGAATGAATCACCCTCTGGAGCTTCTTTATCTTTACCCTTGATTGCAGAGGGAATCTTGATGGTTGCTGTATAAAAAGACATGATTATTGCAGTCATTTTAAATGAACATAAATTTAGGTTGTCAGAAGTGTTGTCCCACCTTGCTCCATTGTTTCTGCATATTTCCATATCTTCTGTGGCATTATAGAAGTGGGATTTGGTAGATGATTTGTTTAAAATCGGGTGTGGATATGGATTTTTTTGACCCTGTTAGATTTCATCTAGTTATGCTCTCTGATTTGGTTCTCACTGTAAATGCAAAAACTTCACACCAGTATTTGCATCTCTGCAAACAGTAATCAGCAGAGCTTACTTTGAAGCTGTAGAAAAGCATATTCTTAGATTAACGTGATTGTAGCCACAGATTTAGTTGCTCAGCTTAAACACGAATATGTTCAGGTGAGATGAATCTTTGAATGGAAACTCAGTTTTATTGCCTAAACTTAAGTGCCTAGTGCCATTTGAGACTATTTATGATAACTTAAGAAGTTTTATTTTGATTTGGGATTTAGAACTTAATGTATTCTTAAAGGTTGAATTGCATCTATGGCTTCCACCAGGAATCTATGGGAGGAGTGTGTCCTGAAAATTCCATCCTTTTGAGATATAGACAAAGAGCTGATGGCAATTTTATTTTCATTTACTTATCCAACAGAAGGTATGGGCAGAAAGGCTCCAAGAAACCCTTCCACATAAGGCTGTGTATCCCTGGCTCAGAGACCAATGTCTTCATACTCCTTACAAAGTACAAGCTCAGAGAGGCGTGCATATTTTTTCCTTCCATTCCTGTGATGTTCATGGGATTTGTCTTCTGTCTCATTTGATTTTTAAACGTAGCATCTTTTTAGAGTTTGACAGAAAACAAAAGTTTAAGAACCAAACTGAGAGGAAGGAATTGCCACAGTGAACTCCTGGAACCTCAGTAGAGAGGTGAGCCCAGTCTTTTCTATAACTAAAACTCTCTTGTTTTTCAAAACAAGATTAACAATTGCACACAACGCTATCCCACTGGGAGATCCTACTAATTCTGAGCAGTGCTTTGTTATTGCTGCCCTGGTGCCAGAGGCACAGACACTAGACAGAATTCTGACAGTTAAAAGGTGTAGGTGATCCAGTGCCAGTGGCTGAACAGGACACTCTTCCACTCAGCTCTAGTTTCAGAAACATGGGGTGAAAACCATTGGATGTCAAAAGGAAGCATGAAAATATCTGTTCAATTTGCAAACTGCATTCCTCACTTTATTTTCTTTCATTATGGCAGCATTCTCATTTCTTTAAAGAAATAATTTTATATATAAACAAGTTGCAGAGCTTTGTAGATTCATAGCAATCCCAAAGTGAACGTGAGATTTAGCAAACAAAAAAAACTTTGTGTTGGAATAAGCATATATTTTTTCAGGAATATTCAATGAGAATAACAACTAAATAGAATATTCATCTCAGGATCCTGATTTTCAGAGTTACCTGCATCTACTTCTTTTGTTGTTTGCTTAAAATAGCAAATTTAAAAAATAAAAATGCAAATCAAAATTATTTCTCTTTCCTTCATGTATGTAAGCACAAAAAGACTAATCAGTCAGATTTAATTCATTTTTCTGGAAGTCAGACATCTTCCACTAAAACAAGATATAAATATTTTATACTGTTCAAAGTGTGATATGTCAAACTTGCTGTAATTGGGTGGATGTGATCTGCAAAAACTCAAAACTCATTTGAATGATTTTCTCAGCACATGACCAGCTATGCCCTCCTAAGTTCACCCCACCTAGCTATGCTTGTTGATAAGTTGCTGTCTCATTTGAAAATATAAGCAGCAGGGTGATGGAGGCTCTGATGCAACAGAAGGTTCTCCATTCTGAAGCAGATCCAAAAGGGCTTTCTCTTTCGTGCACAGAGAGAGGCAAATCACTGCAGTCATTGCAGAAAGGAAACACCTTTTCTCCCCTCTTTACATCTCTTTTCTGCATTTGATTTTTACCTATTTCAATTGTGAAAAGAAGGGGACCCAATAATAGAAATTTGATGAAGCTTGAAAGAAAGAAAGAATAAAATAGTAGCTGAAGAGAGGACTTGCACTATGGTTGTAGGTACAACCCAGGCACTTCTTCCAGTGCCGAATGTTCACACTCATCAAAATCACAAAATGACACTCACAGAATCACTGAATGGCTGAGGTTGGCAGAAACCTCAAGCAGGAACACCCAGAGCAGGGTGCTCAGGATCATGCACATCATCATTTACCACGTTGTTCACACTTACCACAATTTATCTGATTTATTCACAAAATCCTACTTGGCAACTACCAGTTCTAACAGAGATTACAATCTCTTGGTATTTGGTATCTAACTCTGAACTAGTAAAGTTCCCCTGGCATTTACCTTTTGCTGTGTGATCACTTAGTAGCTAATTGTGTAGCTTATATCTTCACCATTACAGGATTAATTAGACTAGCATCTCTCTCCTGTCTGGCCTGTAAAACTGATGTAGTCATTATGTTGTCAGCTCAGCTGAACAGAGATCCTATTAATTCTTAGAGCACAACTGTTTTGTGCAAACTCAGAGTGTAGAAAAAGTTATCACACCTGTCTTTTCACTGGAGACAATGATGGTAAACTTGCCCTAGGAGAGGTGAAGACTTCAAGGGTAAACAAGCGCAGAAGAGGTTTGCAAACAAGCAAAAAAGGATTTTTTTATTAAAACAATCAAATGCACAGAATGATAGCAAAATTAGTTTGTCTATTGTAAAAATCAATTAGCTTCTGTTCAGAAAAAGAACTCCTTTACCTTTTCAAAGATGCCAGCACAATTCTTGGATCAGATAAGAAGAACAATAGAAGAGAAAGCCCCCTCTCATCTTTTCTTATCTTCAAAGACAGATTATGGTTGCTACTCCTTCACATTTTAAAATGTTTTTTTTGGCATCATGAATACAGGGAGCAGTTCTCATTGTAGTGTCAGAGTATGGCTTTGTCTGACAAAACTGCAGAGGTTTGCCCTGATTGATGCTTTTTTTTGAGGTTTATCTGAACAGAAAGTCGCATTGGAATGTATTCTTCTAGCTGTGCCCAAAGCCTGCACAATCCCTCCTGGGAGGTGATGGGTGGAATTCCTTGTGCCCTATGGACTATAATAACATGAGGAGGCCAGTCTGCTGTATCTAAGCAGGGTATCCCCAACAGTCTAGGGATAGGGTAGTTTAGCAGATGTTGGAGGCTTCTAGATTTGCCTAGATTTGAACTCTGCCAATTGTTCTGCAAATTCTGACTGAAGCAGTTTTCAGGAAAGTTTTGTGTTTGTCTTATGGCTTCCCATGAGTCTGAGAAAGGTGTAAACAAATGAAATTTTGGTAGCTTGAAGAGCAAGCACTCAATATATATATACCCTGTAGAGAGTTTAGGAACATAATGAGGTAGGAGCATAGAAGCAGGCTCTGGGAAAAGCATCCCTAAAAGTGGTAAAGAGACAAGGTTCTAGTGTCCGTGAGTGACCTGTCAGCAACGGGCTGGAGACAAATGCTGGAAAACAGGGCACTTCATGGGAGCATTAAGATCCTCCCTATAGGGAATACCGCTACACAGTAATCACTTCTATAAAATGATATTTTTATTGGATGTTGCTGGCATCTTGAACATTGAGGAACACAAACAGTCTCATAAGTAAAATTATTAGCCCGTGTTACTGGGTTAGAGAACTGTTCTCTGCCAACCCAGTACTGCTGTGACAAATCATGATCATCTTGATCAGCCCAAGTTTTTTCTTAATTAACTCAATTTAAGTAACCACACAGCAAGCAGGAGCATCGCCTATCCCTTGTATACATTTGAAGTTACAATTTGAAACATGCATATGAAAACAAATAATAATAATAACAATTTTCATTATTATTTCAGAAGCTATTTCTAAGAGGATTTTATCTGTACCTCTCCAGGAAAATAAAGGATAATGTTACAAAAGTATCTATTTTCCAGCTGGATGAAAGGTATTGAGAATAGGACTAAGACTTACATAATTGAAATATTTGAAGACCAAAAAGTCCTGGCAGAGATATAATGATTACTTAGAATCATAGAATCATAGAATCACAAGGTTGGAAACGGCCTATAAGATCATCTAGTCCAACCGTCTCCTCATCACCATTGCCACCACAAGCACTACTTTTCACTAAAGGAAACAAAAAAGCTTTGAGCAGATTGGGAAGGCTAAATTTAGCTGCTATATGCATACATATTACAGCAAGATCAGGACCCTTAATACTGATCTCCCAGGAGGCTCAGGAAAAGGGAAATGTTAATGACAGATTTTTTTTACAAAACCAATAACATAGTGCTATAAGTGCTATGAGTGCTATAATACTCTATGTTCACCAGTGTTGCATTTTTTCAATAACTGTTTATGTAACAATGAATTCTGGAACTCACACAAAAAAATTTTAATTGTTATCTGAATGTTTACTCACATATATTTAAAATCAGCACTTTTTCATGAATTTCATAGTTGTTCTTAGAGTCTGTCCTGCACTGCTAGAAGTCTGTTCAGTGCAGCATCTCTGTATGTTTTAGGGATGCCACCCCTCTTAACAGCCACATGAAAAAGATTCTATCTCTTTAAATTAACTTCTATAAAGTAATTATTTGATAACTGCAAAGCAGAAAAAAGTTAATTCCTTATCTTTGGCTATTTTTGATCTCCAGGTATTGTAAAAATAATCTTTGACAATTGTTCATTACTATTTCCAGTAACAGTTATCACTAGAATTTCAGCTTTTAACAGTCACTGCTTGGGGGATAGAAAGGAAATAATATGATACAGATAGAGGAAGGCAAAACTCGTACAGAGAAGAATGTGTACTGCCACAAAGAAATCAGAGCTGTCTGCTAATCTCATAGTACATACAGTACGGGAAATAGAGCTTCCCTAAATACACAAGTCCCTACCACTCTGGCTAAAGAAGACTTTTCATTAGCTGTCAGTAGATTAGATTTTCTGGAGGAAATGACCAGAAGTCCATTGATGTTGGCAGCACTAAATACGGCTCTTTAATGCCTATACAAATCCCAGCCTATGCGGTCTATCTAGTTTCCTGACTGATGCATAATTCACTGTATGGGCAGCTCACTGACCAGCTCCCTTTTACAACTATGCCAGAAAGTATATCTCTCATTTTTTTTCTAAGGAAAATAGAGGCTTACTTAGATTACTGGGCTACTGTTTATACTTCTGTCTGTTGTGCTCATCTACTGTTTTTTGAATCTTTTGGACAAATTTGATGAATTTCAAAGAAAAGAGGTTTAGACATAATTATTTCTCCTAAGTTTTGTGAGAAGATAGGGAAAACAGTATTCAGGCAGAAAAATCTAGGTTAACTACAGTATTTGTGATGCCTTTCCCTATAGGATGCATTTGAACTTAGGAAAACAGGGAGAAATCTTCTGAAATGTGAAAATGTGAGTGAATACTTCATCAGATGAAAATTAATTCCACTAATTTCCATTTAGAAATAAATAGCATGTCTGGATTTTTTTTTTTTTTTTTTTTCATGACTTTTTTTTTACAGTTAGGAACAGTTTTTTAAAATCATGTTTTCTCCCCCTCAAAATCTGATTTTTTTTTGGTACATTATTAATCTACTCTCTGTTTGATCTTAATCTCTGCTCAATCTTTCATAAATGTCATAATTTTTCACATCTTTATTCATCAAAAGAGATCACTGAAATACTTACTGAGTTAGAAAGATGGTATTTCTTCCATAAATCAAGGGACAGCCTCTTCTGATCATATTAGCTAGTACTACAGTTAGGTAAGACCACAGAAATCATATATATATATATATACACACGTATATATATACGTATATATAATTTTTTAAAAAAACTTTAATAAGTCCAGGCTTTCATGCATCTGTCTCATTTCCAGCAAAATAATAACACTGAAGAGTTGAGGGAGCGTCAAAACTTTTTTTCTAAGAGTCTGCAAAAGCCTCTTTGCCTTCATACTCACAGAAGGAAGTATTCTACATTACCACACTGTCTGACTTCCAAGATGCCACTTTTAAAACATTTTTTTCATAATATCACGTCTTCTAGATTTTGAAGCCTTTGAACATTTCATAGTAAATCCAGCATTATCAATTTTTGATTATGGAACCATGCAATATCTTTGTAATTTTGAAAATCTTAAATTCTTTGCATGCACGTGCTAAGACCTTTTCTCCACAGGAAGAAATAACCAGTTAATTTTATATAAGTATTTGTTATATTGTCCTTGGTGAAGTACTCTTCTTACAGACTTAATTATGAAATTAAATTTATCCCAGATGATTAACAGGATACTTTCTGAATTGGATAGCATGTGAATATCTTTTCTTGTCCTGAACAATACTTGGAATTTAGAATGATTTATACACTTAGAGCACTACTGTAAAAAAGCATCACATAAGACAAATCTCATGCTTGAATATTTCGGATCAATTACTTTACATAAAATAAAAAAGGCCAGTATATCTATGAACATAAATTTGTGGAAATTTCTCTATGTTTTGAAAGTAGAACATCTATCCTTAAGCTGAAAAGAGTAACAATGAGGAAGAAGGCTATGAACACTCCAGGCCCAAGACTGAGGTCAGCTTGATTTCATCACTATCAGTTTCTTAATGCTTTGGCATAGTTATTTCCATCACACAAATTTCCTAAGTAACATTATGTATTATAATAGCTCTATAATTTCTTTTATTACATACATGAACTTCTGAAATTGGGTAACATAGGTGGGTATATACTTTGCCACAAAAGTGGCACCTGCTACTTGCACTACCTACTCTTGAAGTAGGATAGAATTAGAAATTAGATAGCTTAGATGAAAACCAAATTCTGAAAGCCTATGCTTGGTGGAGTTGATCACAATGGAGATGACTGTGTTCACACATTTTCCATTATCTGAATTGAAACTTACATATCTCACTCCAAAAGTAATATGTCCTATTAATTCCATGGAAAATGCAACAGATACAAAGAGCACCATAGCACTATTTGATAGAGAAAATTCTCAGCTACAAAAAAATATTTTTCAACATAGTCACTACTGTTAGCTATAATTTTCACTGGCTTCAATGCTCTGGAAATGATGGTGGCCACGTTGGAATATTGCAAAGACTGCAGCAAGTGGACTCACAAATGTTCACACAGGAATAGAAAGAACACTGTATGCAAGTTTGTGTGGATGTACTGAACAAATACAAGGCTAAAGGTGACAGTTTCCTGAATGTCATCACTGTGGGTGATAAGACATGGTGTCACCACTATGAGCCATACTCAAAATAGAAGTCTGTGGAGTGGTAATATACAAATTCTTTGCTGAATAAGTTCAAGATACAGTCCTCAGTGGGTTAAGTGATACATGTCATTGTAGGGGGCCTGTTGGATCACAGCCTGAACCTCTGATTGGCCACCTGAGGTGAGCACTGAGTCAGCAGTGGGAGCACAGTGAAGGCAATTCACCTGCGTGATTGGAAGGGGTGGAGCCTGGCTCCACCTCTCCTAGACCCCCATTTAAGGGCTGACTGCAACTAAACAAGAATCTCTCTCTGGAGTTTGTTCCTCATGGATTTTGTTACAAGTCTACAGCACCAGCGAGCACTTTTCATTCATTGCTAACTGTTTTTTCTAATGTGATAATCTTACTAGCCTAACTTCTTTGTACTAATTGATCTTACAATACTCTACAACATTTGTATACTTATTGATCTTACAATTGTCTTTTAGGGTATGAAAGGTGTGATCCTTCTAGATTTCCTGGAACTTAGGAAAACCGTCAGCTTTGACTGCTATGTTGTGATGCTGACTAAGCTAAGGTTTCTGCTTTCAGATTTAGGCCAGAGAAAAAGTCAGCCCTTCTCTTGCAACATGGTAGTGCTAGGCTGGTACCAGTTTGAAGATCATGTAGCACAGTACCAGTTTTGGCTAAACTGTTCTTTCACATTAACCATATACTCTGGGTTTTGTGCTTTCTGATTTCCATCTGTTTGGACCAATGAAAGATGAACTGCAAGGGTAAAAATTTCCTGGGAATAACACCATCATAGTAGCTGTGAAACAATGGGTCATCTCTGCTTATGCAGATTTTTATGAACGTGGCACGCAGGTTCCTGTTAATTGTTGGTTAAAACATACAGTTAGTGATGGTGGCTATAGTGAAAAGTAGTGTTTTGTAACTGAAAATTTGCTTTATTGAATAGTACTATTTTGCTCTGTTTATCATTTGTAGTTTCTATGGAAATAAATAAAAGGCATTTCTTTCAGAGTGACCTAGCATAGTGAAACATTCTTGGAACTTAAAAGTGTTTCACTATTTGATGATTCTCAGATCCTCGTGCTCTGCCATCAAGTTATTACAAACTTACTGAGCTGTAAATATTTGATAGAAAAGGATAATCATTCAATTTTAGAAAAAGTAATTTGAGACACAGTGTCCATTAAAATAATCATTCATAAAAAGTTAATGTTATTAAAAATCTAAATACAAATACAGCAACCTTTTAATCATTAAGGTAGAAAAAAAGCATTCGTCCGTGTAGTAGCAGTAAAGTAAATTTATAAGCACTTTGATGGCATTTTAAAATATTGATAGTGTTATAGATTGAGGTGGTATATTTGAGGCGCCTTACAGGAACAGACCAATTGAATATCCTCAGGTTCTCTTGCAGTGGATAAGCTAGTAGTATCAAGGAGTAAATGTGCATTCTTTTAATGTTGGGAAGATATTGACTGCAGGAAGGATGGGTTTTATTGTCTCTGAGATAATCTGAAGTGACAGACATCTATTTTCAACTTGGAAAGTTGAACAGGGTCTGTGTGATGCCCCAGAATGCAACATAGCATTGTGGTCTCTAGGAATGTAAGAAATCTTTGCTTTTAGAAATACCAAAAAGCAGAAAGCTGTGAAAGTAGCATCTTGCCCTGTACTACAGAGCTCAGAGTTAACAGAAGGCTGCGGTACTCTACAAACATTGCTGTGCTTAAGTTGATAAGAGCAGACACAGGTTGAGGAATGAATTTGGTGAAACTTTTGTTCTGAAGTTCTTTAAAGTTGAGGTAGAGAAGAAAGGGACAGAGTGATTCATTTAGTGGTGTTATCTGCATCCCATTGATTAGAAATCTCCCATTAGAATTGAGAAACAGGAGGTCAAGTGTTTGACCTAGACTGAATAAGGCGTAGCTGATCTTGATATTTCCAAATAGATTTCTAATTTTTGAGAAAGATTGTCAGTTGTCACAGTGCCTGGAAAGGTAGGAATTCGTGAAGTTCAGCGGATGAAAAATCACTTCCAACTCTGTAATCTACATTTCTAAGGTAGAAAGATATCACCAGGTTCTTTAGGAATATATTGTTTGTCTCAAAGAACTCAAATCCTTCTGTATCTATTCAGTCATATTAGCCACCATCATCCAGTAAAAAAAGATTTACCTATATTCATTTTAGGTGAGAAGAAGTATTGCTTTTATTGTGATATTTAATAGGAATATTTATTTTAGAACTGATCAGAACTCTCAGGTGGGCTAAAGCTAAATGGAAGTTATAAGCTCACTATTTACAAATTTTAAATAGGGGAATATTGTTTGAATGCTTAGTGCTTGTCTAAATCCTGCTAAAAATTTATCATATATTATTCTGTGCGATAATAATACTGAATGTTTTTGCTATTGAAGTTAAAAGATGAATTGTCAAAAGCAATCAGCAACCCAGTAGTTCCTGGTTTGATACCAATATGAGAAGGCAAACTGTCTGACAAGTTCATTTCCATTTAAACGCATAAATGAACCAGAGAGATATTTAACTCTCAGCATATTTTATATATATAGAGATTATAGAGAGAGCATATTGCTCTCTATAACTTCCTGAAGGGAGGTTGTAGTGAGCTGGGGGTCGGCCTCTTCTCTTGTGTCATTAGTGATAGGACCAGGGGGAATGGTTTCAAGCTACGGCAGGGGAGATTCAGGCTGGACATGAGGAAGTATTACTTTTCAGAAAGGGTGGTCAGGCACTGGAATGGACTGCCCAGGGAGGTGGTGGAATCACCGACCCTGGGGGTGTTCAAGGAAAGACTGGATGTTGTGTTGAGGGACATGGTTTAGTAGGAGCTATTGGGAATAGGTGAACGGTTGGACTGGGTGATCTTTTAGGTCTTTTCCAACCTTAGTGATTCTATGATTCTATGATTCTATATCCCATTGAGAAGACTAGATCTGTTGAATGCACACTCCTGAGAACAGAACTGCTTCATTTAGGTTCCTAAATGGGAGCAGGGTTTTTTTTACATCACTTCTGCCTTAATAAGGAAGCCTCACAGATAAAAAAAATTGTGCAAACATGAAGGAGCCACAGTAATAAGATTCTCAGATTAGTACATTAATTTATTACTGATACTTGCATCCCGCTTGTGTAAAACAAACTGTTAAAATGTATGGTAAAGAATATGATATATATTTTTAGAATTTCTCAAAATGCTTTTTCTGTTTCCAGTGAATTTCACTTCAGAGTGACCCAATCTGCTAGGCCTGGTGGCTGGATTTCTAACAGTATCTGCTGAAGATTGAGTTATAAGCTCAGGGATACAGAAGTATTTCTTTCATCTTAAGATTTCACCTTCTGAGATTACTAAATATGTACATGCAATTTCCTATTGAACCTTACTGGATTTACTGGAAGCTGTTTACTGCTCTGACTATACCCTTGCAGCTCTGCAGATTTTTACAGCGTGATGATGCTAGTATAACTTGTGTAACACATAGAAGAATTTCTCCAACTCTTTGCTGTCTCATACACATTTATTTCCAGTTTCTTCCTGTCAGCAGCTCAGTGACCTTGAGACATATTATACCTTTGTGCCCTTGAATCTAAGAGTGGTGGTAGCTCATCTACAGGAACAGCAGTATTACACGCGAGTTACAACAAAACAGGCTTAAAATCTTTGTCTTTTTTAGTAGAGAGATAAGGAGAGCAGAAGACCCTCAAAGAGTTCTAGGGATGTGAACAGATCTGTTTTCCACATCTTCTTTCTTGGAAACATATGGAAAGCTTTCATTGTTGCAAAGAAACCTTTTCTATTATTCACTAAAATGTGCCTAGAGAAATGGGATGTAGACTTTGCCTTGAGCATCTGCATTTGGATTGCCTCAGATGATGAGATAACCTGCAATGAGTGACATAATTGATTTTTGTGTGTCCATTTGCTTTGAGTTTTCTCAGTACAACTATCTTCCCTTATCAGGAAGGCATCATTAACTAGCACTAATTGGATTTGGCTCTGGACTGAATGGGAAGACAGACAAGTTGTGTCGGTATTCTGACTTATTTGGAGCATTTTAAATTGAACTCAAATAAAAAAATTGAAGTTCCCAGTGCAATACTACACTTAATGAGATATCTCTTGCTTTGTTTCTTCAAGTATAAATCTCTGTGGGTGAAAATGTATATTTAAAATCACAGACAACTACTCCAAACCTTTTAGAAAATTAGACATGAGCCATTATGGCGAAGAAAATACTCATGAAAGTAAGGTTGAAAATGTATTTTTAAATTAAAAGTAAAAAATTTAAAAAAGAGAAATAGGAAAGAGTCCAGTTATGCATGAATTTAAAATAGTTCCTTTCAGTTTGATGCTTTTTACAATTTTTTCCTTGTTTTACCATTTCCTGATCAGAAAAAGAAGGAAAGTAGTGGGGAAAAAAATAAACATTAGACTCAGAGTTGCACACCTAAAAATGACATATTTCACATGTTTTTTTACTTTGCCTTTTTATACCATAAACAGTGATGTAAAACATACACTACTGTATTAAAAGTAATGAAATTTAATCTGAAGCTGTACTGGTGTTCCTTTCCTTAAGGTATTTTTTTTCCACTTTTTTCTTCTTCATTTTTGGCACAGCATTAGTATTTTACTCAGAAACTCATGAACTAGAAATCTTCAAAGAAGTTATCAATATTTCTTGCTCTGGAAGGCCATGCTTAAGGTAATACATGAGAAGAGTGTTGAATTGAAACATTTTGCACTGTTCTTCATTGTTTTTTAGAAACATTCCTAATTTATTTTGTCTGTGGAGCTGCCTGCTGGTCACTGTCATTCACACAGTTGTACTAGTTCCCTTCTCACAAACTCAAATGAAGTCCATGGTGTTTGGATCCCTTGCTTCTCTCTCATGTGCTTGTCTGCCAAAGGAGTTGCATGTTTTGTGCAATAAACTCCTAGATAGGCCAAAAAAAAGCTTGCTTTTTCATAAACAGAGGGGTTTTCATTCTTTTTCTTTGAAATTCATCTCCTTTTGCAGTTTCATGGTAAGACTGTAACCCTGCAGAAATGGAGACCTAAACCATTCGAAGGAATACCTGTTTTACAGAGCAGTAATCATGAAAAATATGGGTGATCTACTTGATGAGAGAGTACAGTGAAAATATAGTGGAGAGAAACAAGAGCTAATAACAGCTGGCTTGCCAAATCCAGGGCAGCAGTACAGGCATGACACTAGACTACCTAGGTTGGCTCATTCAGAACTTGCTTGGGTTGTCAGACAAGTTGATGGAGCAAAATTGAGTTACAGCCTACCTTATTCATCCACAAACAAGTGAGAGTTGCCTGTAGGGTTTTTTGTTGTTGTTGTTTTGCTTTAATATAATAATGAAGAATAGAGAAATCCACTAGTAAGTGAAGCAGAGGCTGTCCTCCCTAACCTCTTCCCATCACAAGTGGGAAGCACAAAATGGAAACCTGAATTAAGCTCTGAAGCCTTGCAGCTCAGAAAAATCATACTTTCTTCCAGACATAAATTAGTCTTTCTAGGAGATAGTGATACTTAATACAGGATCATAGACAATGCTCATCTAACTAAAGATCAGTTTCCCGGTCTTATTGAAGCCTGAGATTTTTGAGATTGACTTCAGTGAGTTTGAGTCAAGGCTGTATGAAAGACTGGAAGAATAGATTTTCACTGAAGACATGGAAGTAATACAGGATAGCCATCGTGGCTTTGCCAAGGGTAAATCTTGCTTGGCTACCTAGTGGCCTTCTTTGATGGCATCAGTGGACAAGGAAAGAATCACTGATGTAATCCGTCTGGATTTCAGGCCTTTTATGTGGTACCCCACAGCATGCCTCTCTCCAAATTAGAAAGACATGGATTTGATGGGTAACTGTTCAATGGACAAAGAACTGGCTGCAGGATCAAGTCCAGAGGGTGATTGTCAATGGCTCAGTGTCTGTATGGAGATTATGGAGATTAGTGACAAGTGGTATCCCACAGGAGTATTTGCAATAGTATCTATAATATCTTCATCAGCGACATTGACTATGGGGTAGAGTGCACCCTCAGAAAAGTTTGCTGATGACACCAAGCTGTGGGGCACAGATGACAAGTCAGATGAACAGGATGTCATCCAGAGGGATCTAGATAGGCTTGAGAAGTGGGCCCAGGTGAATCTCATTACATTCAAAAAATTGAGGTGCAAAGTCTTGCATCTGGTTGAGCAAACTTTCACTGCCAATACAAGCTGGGGGCTGAAAGGATTGAGCACAGCCCTGCAAAAAAGACATAGGAGTACTGACAGAGGGGAGACTGTATATGAGCCAGCAGTGTGCCATTACAGCCCAGAAAGCCAATCATATCCTGTGCTGCACCAAAAGAAGCATGTAGTTTCCATTTTGACTGTCAATTCTATCTGGCTTCTCTTGTATCTTTTCCTTGAGTTTCCAGAACTTTGCCTCTAAACTTTTCAGGATTTTCACATGGAACTTGAAATTCAGTTAGATTTATTTTTGATAACATGAAACTATTCAGTCTGCACCTGCGTACTAGTTTGAACAATTAATGACTTCATTTTTTAGCATGTTTCTTCCCTCTTGCACTGTGAGTATATTAGTTGGCAGTTTTATTGGCAAAAATCACTTATGTGAGACTCACATCTATATGTGTATCAGCGCTGAAGTAATTTCTTGCCCTAGACCAGAAAGAAAAGATTGCAATTTTCACAGGTTTAACATTTACCATCATCCTGGGTGTTATTTTTGTTCTTAATGATGGCTAAATATATTCACAGAACTTTTAGAATTCATTTTGAGTGACTTTAATCTCTGTGTAAAGTCTCAGGATCAGAAGATATGGGTTGGCATGAGTATCAACTATACGTGGAGTGTCAACTGTACATGGAAAAGTGTGCAGTCCTTCATTTCCTTGTCTGCATATTCCTGTTCCTCAGAGTACGCAGTCTTAAAACCACTCCCCTCTCTCATAAACCCAATCTCCTACCACAAATACCTAGATAACAGTGTACTGATTTATTTTTTTCACACTTTTGCAAAGAAGAAAAGGTTATGTTTAAGGTGGTTGGATGTGGTCTAGTCTGTATTCCTTCTTTGCTCTTCTGCACTACATATTTTTGTTCCAATATTGCTCCAGTGGTCCTAAAACAGTCCTGTTCAACTATGGAAAGAGAAACCCCAGGACTACCACTCTTCAATGACCTTGTCAAAGGAGTAAGAACTTACTCCCACCTTGACTGTTTTCCTGGTAACAGCAACTATTCCCTTTCCTTGTAAGTGGCCATACTGCTGCTTTCTGCTAATGTGATGATTTTTTTCTTCTCATTTGGGTAGCCTTAATCTGACCTCCCTTCTCTTTTCCCTCTGGTGCCAATTACTATGAACATTTTTGGAATGGACTGTGTTGGAAAACATATGCCAGCCAGGAAAACAATAATGTTTCCAACTACTTTCCTCACATGCTTCTAATACAAGTAAGTATTTGTTCTATTCTTGTTCCTGGGTTGATCTGTGTTTGGCACTGTTTGCATTGTCATTAACAACTGTTTGACTACATGAGGCATTCAGCTAGGTAACAGCCAAGAGAACTTTAGCTAACTTATTTGGAAAACACCAATTTATTCTTTAGTATCATTAGGTGAAGCACAGAATCATTTGAAAACCTATGGCATAATTCTTCTCCATGGAACTCAATTGAAGAATTCTCATTGCACGAAATAGATCAGGTTTAATAATAGCCCTTTAAAAATTTTTTTTGCATATATATGCACTACATAAACCATGTTCCTTCTACTGTGGCTTCCAAGATCTTGCACAGACATGTTTTTTATTGAAGGATTTTTCTTTTATTACTTAGACATCTTTCTGTTTCTTTTGTGAAGCTATTACATACACCCTCTGCTTGTCTTTTATATTTTTTTTGAGATTTATAAAAGTCCTCAAGCTGATTTTTTTACATTATATTTTGTATTCCAAGTCTTTTCATTATCTCACTCCCCCCGAAAATGAACAAAGAAAGCTGAAATACTTTTCAGTATGCAACTGAATCTTTTCAGGAATATGATATTTGCTTAGCATCCTCTTCATTAAAACAAGAGAGATGGAAACACACGCGTCAGACAGGTCAAGCCAAGATGCAGCTAAATTGCTTTTTTCTGCCTTTGCTCCTTGAATTAATTTCTTGCTCACATTCATCTGTTCCAAGAAATCCTTAGATTCCAGGCACTCATACTTGTCATGCAGAGCTATCTAAGTATTTATCTGCAAAGATAAATACTGAGAACCTTTGGGATAGACTTGAAAAGTATACTTGCCCTCTGTGTTTGGTACAGAAATTGATCTGTGCTGCTTGATGTTTTCAGCTCTTCTAGTCTAAAGCATCCTTCCAATTTATTCTACATTTTGAAAATATTTCCAGACCTGCTGTTTATTTTCAGAAATAACTTCAAAGCATGAAACATTTAAGGGGCAATATCTATGAACTTTTAAACCACCCTATGTTGCTTTGCTGCCAACACTACATTTGCCTTTATTATACCCTTGTGTATTATTAACACATATATCTATGTGAGAATATTGATATTATATCTGCATTTGGAATGGGCAGAGCCTCAGACTTATAGTATATTTATTATATATATATATATATATTATATTTGAAAGTATAACTTTCAAAGTCAATCACAAATGACTAAATGCAGGATGGTGTCAGATAAGATGTTAAGGTTGAATCATTTCTTCTTTAATTCACATTATCTTTCACCTATACATTTATCTCATGAGATCTGTATTTGTGTCCACCCTTGATATCGTAGCAAGACAGAGGTTCTGCTGTTGCCGACCAGCTTCTCAGCACCAGCACAATTGTTCCATCTTCCCTGTATGTGTAGTTCAGGCACAATATTTTTATTTCATATTATGAGGACAAACTGTATTGCACTTCAATTTTAAACTTCCCTACTAAATGAATCTATTCTATCTGGTAAAAACTGTGTGGAAGATGGTTTACACATTACACTTCAAAGTAGCCAAGGATGTAGCATATAACACAAGGCTTTCCCACTGTCTTAAGGGAATGGTGTGTCAGGGTCACATATAAGAATAATACTCTAACTGCCTAAATATGTGTCTCCTGTACTCTGAAGAAGAGACTTTCCATCCCTCCTTTTGAAATAAGAGTCAGTGGTAGCCTGGAGGGTGCTTTATAAAATATTTGGACTAAAGATGGCATTGAATCCTTGTTGAAAGTTATAGCATCTTTTGTTGTACAAAATGTTTATCTTTTCAGGATGCTCTCTGTGTATAAATATATTTTATGACCTATGCATCTATACTAAACAGCACTATGAATGAGCAGCATTTGGAATATGTTTTTGTTATCCTAGAAAAGGCATTTCTGAAAATGTAAGCATAACTATAAATTGTGGTTATTCTTTAGGCTGTGAAGAAAGGTGCCTGGTGCATTTACTGTTTTCAGATTAGGCAGTCCTCTAAAATAAATATATTGAATTCTTTTATGAAATGTATGTGATTGTGGGTATCAGGAGCTATCCTTTGATTCCTGTTTGGTAAGCACAGACATTAACTTTCTGTTTTCTCAGTAGCAATGTTTAGCTTTCATTAGAATTTGTGTGAACAGAGTAAAATTAGGAAGCTCTAGCAAATATGAGACACTTCCGATCTATGATGCTGATCTTCTGAACACTTTAATCTCTGCTGCAGAATTTCTCATGTGCACTAAAATTGTACACATAGTTCAAAATATAGGAGAACTATGGGCTTATAAAGAAATGAAATTATGTTCTTGTTAAATTCATCCTAGGTGCTCACTGGTTTTGGAAATTCTGAATCCCATGTGCTGTGAAGAATGTGCTGTGTGGGGAAATGGAGAACAGGTAGATTCTGCAGGATCAGCTGGCAAAACCCTGCAAATAGTATTTACATAAAGTATTTATGTATTTGAAACGTTTTATATTGTTTTAGAAATGTATTTTAAAATCAGTTTTTTATGCAATAAAAAATGGCAACAGGGCTTCAACAAAAGTTTGTTGATGAATAACAGTATCTATCACAGAAAAGTTTGTTGTACTAAGCTCATTGAAATTTCAGTGAAATATATATATACTGCTAGTGTTATATTAAAAAAAAAAAAAAAGATATTTAATTGGAAAAATAGAAGATTTTATCTGAAATCAAGAATATAATTTTCTTTGTTGTTGTTCACTAGAGACCAGAGAGAAGTTCAGAACTCCAACTAGGGTCAGTGAAAGCTTTGTCACTACATTCTGCTCTTGGTTATTGGTTATTACAGATCATAACATGAAATTACTCTAAATGGAACAAAAGCAGTTCAGAGGCAATCATGAAGGAGGGAATCTCTTGTACATAACTATTGTGCAATAGGTGAAACCCTTTAAAGGGAGAGAGAGGACAGTGTATCACCTCCATGTCATTTAAACTTTCTTAAAATTGAAATGAAAGAGAAAACATGGTAAGATTATTTCTACTCTAAATCCGTTCTGACAGTTTCTCATTACTTGTCACCCTCCTACACCATTTGATGAACAGCTCATACATTCTTGACCAACTGCATCACAAAGGTATTCAGGAATGTTTTGCCATATTTGAAAAGATGGTAACCCCTGGTTAGGCTTTGCTACCACATCCATGTCTCCAAAACACTGAGATAAGAGAACTACAGATAAATTACAGATAAATTTGAAGGTGTGTTTCCCCTAAACAAGAGTTTATACCTAAGCACAGTACACTTGCACCTGTGGAAGATTACTAGATTACCAAAGATACTGTTACTAGGAAAAATACAAGGGAATGGTTTTTAACAAAGAAATTATCAGGGAAAACTTGAAGTCTGAAGTTAGCTGAAATTCCTGATCAGTAACCTGATACTGAATTCAGCACTTTTGCTGGGTAAAAAACTAAGAGGAAAGAAAAATCCTGCGGTTGAAATATTAAACTTTGACATTTAAATAAGTGTGTTGAAATTAATATATCAACAACTAATTTTAAAAAGAGGATAAAGGATGTAAAAAATCCTTTGTGTGTCATTTGGAATCTGATGAAAAGTTCTGTTCACATCAAAGGTACAACAAAGAAGAAAAAAAGACTTTATTTCTTCAGCAAAAAAAAATCAAGAAAGTAAAAGAACAGGTTGACCCAAACAATTTTAATTTTGTTCATTCAGCCACTGACCTGAAAAATCAATTATTCAGATCAGATTGGTTGCCAGTGTTCTGAGAACTTCTTAGCTACCTGTTGGTTTTCTTATGAAAACTGCTGTGTTGATTTCAACTTACAAAGAGGGGGTTTTCTGTCTTTTTATGCTGTCAGCTTGGGCCATACTCCTGTCCTTATTATGAAAACTTGAGTATTCTCTTTGAAAAATGTATGGATCCACCTCTCTTTTAAAAAAAGTCTTTTCACTGGTCTACCATTCCATTAATTTATAGACCTTTGAGGCAAGTTGGAAGGCCTGCCAAGCTTTCAGAAATTTTGGGACAGATATAAGGAAGATGAGGTTAGATTAGATTTCTCTAATCAGAAATACTAAAAAATCTTTAAAATTCATTTATTTGTAGATTTTTTTCATCAAATGATGTGTGATTCTTTCAAATAAAGAAGTACTGTGTTGTTATCATTTTGGCATTATGCTATGGTCTTATACTTTCCTTTTAAATCTAAACGAAGTTTACCTAAAATTTGAATTATCTTTTTCAGTGAAGAGCATGGGCAAAAATCAAAATCACTAAAAGCAAGTTCTAAAACCATATTTAATAAAATAACAATAATAGTAAAACACTCAATTTTGAGCTGTTCTAATGGGTGTTATTTTGCTTTCTATACATGAGCTCTTCCATCTGGTGGTTCTTTAACTATGTCATCAAACTAAGTTGACTGAACTTCACAAAATACATAACCAAATTCTGGAAGAATAACCAGCAAGGAACACAACAACTACCACCAAAAATAGCACCATCACCACCAAAAAAACCCCACCAAATCAAAACAAACCCCCAGAAGTGTGTACTGATTTCAGTTTAGTCTGCTGGAAATGAAAGGAGAATTTGATGGTTTTGCACAGAATGATCTTTCAAACTGTATGCTAGTAGTGACAGAGGATATGTCCTGGCTTATACTTCTCAATTCTAGCATTGTAAGTGTAGTGTTACAGATGATGTTCATAAAGCCTTAATTAGCAAAATGCAATTTTATAAGCCTAGTCCTGAAAGCTAGACATCTGAACATTGGTAATGAGGTGGGGCATTGGGAAAAATGAGCACTGGTGCATTTCTGATAATTCTGTTTCTCTTATAAAGAGGACATAACTTAGAGGTAGAAGAATATTCAAATCGTATGGTAGCTACACATGATAGAATACAAGAACTGTTTGGCTGAGTACATGAAGGGTTAAGCTGTACAACTATCTCTTTCCTATCCTAAATAGATTTAAATTCCTCTGGAGACAATATTTTTGCTATTGATAACCACAAAAGTGCATACTTCAGACTGTTTGTGTCATCATATTGACTGTGGCTGTAACTGGGAGAGACAGAAAGGAAGCAAGGGCAATATCCAAATTTTAGATAAAAGGGATATTTATGTGTTTTTTTTTTCATGCAAATAATAACTGATTAAGTTCAAAATAAAAATAATTGAGATGAAAATAAATAGTCACGGTGGTTTTAAAGCTTTTAGTGTGATGTCTTCACTTTCTTCATTTCATTTTATTTTTCATTTAGTCTCAGCATTATTTTATTCTTAAACACTTGGCATTTGGGTAAATAATCACCTTTAAAGTATTACTCAACAACATTTAACTTTGAAGAGTAAATAATTACGGTATCTCCAGAGTAAAAAATGAAGGGAAAGTGGGGGGAAAAAAAAAAAAAGCAATTACAGATAATATGGTGTTATGCTTCTATAAACCACACATTTTTATGTGAATATGTGCATGCACGTGTAGAGGAATTCACCGAATGTGATATAATACTCAGTCAATATATCCTTAGCATACTGATCTTAGTTCAGGAATGCCTGAAATTGGAGAAATGGTTTAAAAGGCATGAAGGAAATAGCGGAGAAAATGCCATGCCAAATAATTATTTAGAGCACTGTCTTAAACAGATCAGTGTTGATTGGCGCATACATTTAGTTGCATGAATTTGTAATAAATCAAGTGAAAGATTGCATCCATCACACAGACCAGAGGAAAGATCAGGGACAACATCAGGGATTCCCTCCTTGCTCCATGGTATGCTTTTAGTACGTTGCTTCTAGGAGCACTCTCTGTGAGTGGCTAAGCAGTGTGATAGGAGCAGAGTATCATGCAGAGCTGTTTAGGGTGCTGTTACCATTAAGCAGAGATGTGTTTCCTAGTGTTCAAGGGGAATCTCCTGTGTTCCAGTTTATGTTGATTCCCTCTTGTCCTGGCACTGGGCACCAATGAACAGAGCCCAGCTCTGTCTTCTTTGCACCCTTCCTTCAGATATTTATAGATATTGACATGACCTCCCAAGCCTCTGTATTTCCAGGCTGATCTGTCCCAGCTCTCACAATCTTTCATTAAGAAAAATGTTCCAGGAAAGTACAAGAGAGCACAGATTCTCTCTAATCCATTTTCTATCTTCTAGTTTGTACACAGACTTTTCAGGTGTTGTTCCAACAATTCTAAGCTAAAAGCTAATCAGAGTTTCTTTAAATTGAATTGTTGCTGAAATGCGACTGATTTCTCTTCAACTTCTTCACTTTTGTATAGACGTTACCCTTTCATCTCAAATCCCATGAAATTGCTCTTTCCTTTAAACACCAGTCTGTTTCTTCTGGATGACTTACAGACCTGTGGATTCCTGCAAGTTGTTACTAATCTCTAGAAGATGGATTATGATGATTTAACACTTCCAGGAAGAGTTCTTTTACTTCCCAGTGTCCCTTAACCTTTAACTCTGTTTTCTCAATGCTTTGTCAGTCCCTAATCTCTGTAAGACGCCTTCTCATTTAACCCTGAATCACTCAAATTCTTCTGTCACTCATTTCTTAAGCATATAGTGTTAGGTATGCCTTCATCCTACTTCGTCTTGCTGAAGTGTTTTTCCAGAAGTTTGCTCCCACATGATGTGATAATCAGGTATCAGGTTGTGGCTAGAATGAGTGAAGACAAATGTTGTATCAAGCCAAGGAACCTTGAGTAGCGTTTGGAATAAACCCTATACCTTTATAAAACAAATTGACTGTTATACCGGTGGGATGGGTTTTTTTGGGGAAATAAGAACTCAGTCAGTCAATCTGCAAAGTTTCTTGGGAGCTAAACACAACCCTTTGCTGCGTTTTTCTGGGTATTATTGAGTGGACTCTGAAAGAACCATCAACCCTTTTTCTTCGGCAGTCTGTGAACCTATCATCTTTGAGATTCCTGTGGACTGTTAGAATTGCTAGGCAATTTTTACCTTGTAGTTGTGCTTCTTTTCTGAGGACTCACTACACTGGATCTCTGGCTGCTCTACTTAACTGCTCTTTTCTTTAGATCTGAGATTTTATTTAGTTGTTTAACTCTGCTGATGAAGCTTTCCTGCATTACACCATTAATATTTTAAAGGTTCTGAGACTCCTTGTGTACCAAATGTGCAAACATCTGTTCATATCCTTTGGCCTGTATGTTTTGTATTTCTTTTGTTTCTCCGTATATGACAGTTACTAAAGGCAAGTTAACAAGGAATCAGCTCTGACAAACTTCAGCCTCTCCAAGCTCACTCTAATGTCAGGCTTCCAAAATCTACTTATATTTTTTGAAGTATAATTCCATGGTTCTGAACATATTTTTTTTCTTGATTTCACTTTCCTTTCAAACAACAGCAGATCAAGTACAACTGCAACGTCTGGCAATCCCTTCAGAACTTAACCCAGTGTAATTCAGAGGTTCTAAGTGTAAGTGGTACTAATTACGTCCACAAGCACAACCAACCACTGGCCTTCATGGTAATAAATATAGCAACAATTGCCAGAAGGTAGTTTATTTAATTCAATATGCAAGAACTGATTTTAACACAATAAAAAAGTGATGTTTGCAGTGGTATAAATGAATGTCACATTTCTCATCTTCATGTGTTACCTAGGGGAGGAACGTGAGGATAATTTTTAAAGTTTACATGCCCTGTTATCTTCAGAGTACTGGAAGGAACAAGTTCTGTCAGCACTTGGAAATGAAATTTTATATTCTCACCGATCTAGTGGTTTGTATTGCTCTGCTTGTCTTCAGCAAGTGGTGCTTCTGTCTGTCATCTACTCCAGACTCCAAATCGCATTGTCTCTTGTTTTATGGTGTTTTATTGACAGACTGCCTTTTCCCACTGGCCTCAGATGGCTTTAGTGCACATTATCATAACACTGTCATATTTCTCTGCTTATCAGTGTTGCTAGGATTACATTGTGGCTGGCTCCGCAATCCATCTGAAATCAAATTGGTCATTGATCTAATATTGCACTTTATCAGTGCTGCTGGGATTACATTGCAGATGACTCTGTATACCAGATGGAATTGAATTGGTTGTTAATCTAATAGCATCACTGCAAATATGGCAGCTTGAATAGCTGGTTAGCTCCTTTTGTAGTTGCAGTGTAATGGATATCTTTACATTTGCTAGAGTCAAATTATAGATACCTTCTTCTTCAATGGAGATCTCTGCTGAATCATTGCTTGTATTTTCCTTTTTTTTTTTTCCCTCTTACAGTTTCAAAACTCATTTTAGCACAAAAAGTGATTTTATTTCAAAAATCTTATTGGTATAACTCAATGGCAAGATACTGTTCTGCCTGTTTTTTTCTGTATGATTTCCAAATGCAATAACTACACTGAGACAAACCCTATACTTCATCTAACACTAGTTATTCAGATATAAGTGACCTACTGTATGGAGATAGCTAGGTTACAACCTGAACCAGTGATTACCAGGTTAACTCAAGACACACAGGTGCAAGCAATGCACCTAGGCAACTGAAAGGACCCAAGGTCTACTCCTCCTCACTCTCATTTAAGGGTTAGCAACCAAAAGAAGCAGAATCTGTACTTTGAGGTTGTTCCTTTTGAAGATTTTGCTGATCTTTGGAAAGGGTAAATCCCTTGCCCTTGTATCATCTTCTGAACTATATCTTGATGAATACTTTTTGGAATGTGTTTGTATCCTGGTAGAAGGCAATATTGGTGCTTTCCCTTGCTCCACATCTGTTAAAAAAATTTTAAAAGGAAGGGAGGAAGAGATAGGCCTTTTCAGAAAAGTTTCAGTCCTGCTTACCTTTGATTTTAGTTAAGATTATTCATCCACTAGAGAACCTGTTTTCTACATTAAATAGGGATAATTAGGTTTGACTACTATAATTTTAGATAGCTGAAATGTGATGTGGTGAATTGTTTTCTTAGTTAATTTTACTCAACCTGTAAGTTTGTGTAAATTACAAGTTTCTGCTTTTGTTTCTCTTGCTAGACAGTTCATTCTGCTTTGCTCTTGCAAAGAAATCTCCTCTCAAGAATATCTTCCATCTCTTGTCCCACACATGAAAATAGATTTTTTTTTTTTTTTTTTACGGTTACCTGTGGATGCCATAGTCTTGGATTTGTAAGTAGGTCCCTCCAAGGTTTCCACAAAACTACAGCAGATACAAAAAGAATAATAATACTATTTGATAGAGCAAATTCTCAGCTACAATATACTATTTGTCATCACAGTCACCACCATTAGCTGTGCATTTTGGCCAGTGAAGAACAATGGCCTCCATGTAGTACTTGAAAAAATCTGCACTGGTGGAGGTCGGTACTTCATGGAGGAATTCAGTTGAACATCTCTACTTCATACACACTTCCATGCCAGATGCCATTTTATCAGACTGCCCCTCTGCTGCTGTTTGTAACAGAACAAAAAAAAATGTAACAGAATATTGGTGGGTAGGTTCTACCTCTACTGTCATACCACCAACTTCCACCTCTCAGTTTGTGGGCTAACATAATAAAATGGGAGGCATTACTTTCAGAGCAGCCCTAATAATTGCAATTTCCATTGGTGAACTAGTAATGTTTCCCACAGCAGAGATAAATAACACTTTTCTAATGAAGAGTGAACAATAAATAGAAAAATATAAACAAATGAGAAATGAAACCCCAAGATAGATATTTCTCCTTACAGTGTTAATAGTAAAACTTTGTGCTGGGTAATAACACACTTATGAAAAGGTTAGGAAAGCACTTAAAGAAGAGGGAAAGCCAATGTTAACTATAAATACTTTGAATATTTTCTCTGAGCATATTAACCTTACAGGAACTAAATATACTTGCTGAATGTTTATGGAGAACAAACAACTTAGTGAGCACAATGAGGAAGTGGGTGGTGTCTTTCAGCAGCAACAACAGTGATGTGAATGACAAGCCACGTTCTGGATGGTGGTGCACAGCTGTCACACCACAAAATGAAGAGTGTCTTGATCAGGTCATCCATGTAAAAAAGCAAATGGTGATGACTATATTGAAAAATGGTGTTATGTAACTGAAAATTTGCTCTATCAACTAGCATCATTGTACTCTTTGCATCTGTTGCAGTTTCTATAAAAAAAAAAAAAAAAAAAAAAAAGAGGAATTACTTTTGGAGTGACCTGTGTATAACTATTGGGAATCCATCAAAGTAATTGAAGAATAAAACCACAAATGTTTTATTTTTTTTATTAATGTTTAAATTATACATTTAATTTATATTCAGTGAAAATGTATATTTCATACTGGAGTTTTCACATCTTCCTTCAAATACAAAAGCTTCAAAAGAATAAGGAGAATAATTCTATCTATATGAGGCTGTTATAATTCTTATAGGGTAGGTAAGTAGGGCTTAAAGAAAAAGATGAAAGTCTACGTCGTGGTTTTGTGATTTTTGGTTTTCAGTATTCCACATCATAACATCATGTAGTGCACTGGGAGTTTAACTGTTAATGCTCAAGTTCTGGGTACCTGTCCGGAAGAGAAGCCCCATTCCCGAGGAGGCTTTGCAGTCAGAGAGGAGATATAACTCCTGGCAAGGTCACCTGATACGCTCTTCTTCATCTGCTCTTCTTCATCAGCTCTCCTCCTGTCTCTCTGCTGCTCAAATGGACTGTGCATCTCGCCTCAGCATTATGGTGAGGCCCATCCAAATTTCGGACAAATATTTGATTTATTAGCTTCAATTCTAATTATATTGTATTATGGTGTGTTATCTTGCACTGTTTCTCTTCAGATCGTTGTTGCTGTTTTTATTTATTTTGAGGTCCCCTGTTCTCTTTTTCTGGAGGCATGGATTTTGCAAAATCCCTCCACCCTGCTAGTCATGGAACTGGGCCGAACCAGCCTGTTGACAGTCTGGTACTGATTTTCTTGACGAGGAGACAAGTTAGCAGGTAAACTTTTAAAAGTCAGGTAGCGGAACAATAAGAATGAAATACTGCTCAAATAACGGTGAAGTTAAAGCTCTCAAAACCCACAGCGGTATAAAGATATAAATTTTTAACCAAGCTGATATCTGTTTGAAAAATGAATATGGTCAAGTCTACACGTAGAACTGGGAAAAAAATATATTTTTTGATGGACTTCGTCTTCTGTCATCAAAGGCCATATGCTGACAGCTGAGCATCTCTTTCAGTATCCACAAAGGACTCTACACGGAGGCGGGAGCTATTGCTTCTACTATGTGAAAAGATAAAATAAATCAGTCTGGGAGTTCATGAAATACGTCAGTAGATCATGAAGTTTGCTTCAAAGTACAGCTGGAAGTTGAAATCCTGTTGAAAAGCTAGGTACAACTTTTTCTGACCATGGCCTTCTCTTGCTGTGAAGCACCTTGTGCCCTGTGAAAAAGAACTGGAGATGGGCAAGGAGAAAGGGAAGAGTCAGGTTTGTATAATTTCTTTGGATGCACAAAAGAGTAACAGTGCTTGTGGAGAACTGCAGCTCTCCCTAACCTGTCTCAAGCAGTGGAGTGCTCAGACACCCTACTGTTAAAAAACAAAGACTGATTTCTTTCAGAGGACACTGTTTTGTCTGCTTGCTGTCTTCTTTGTAGCAACTGAGTGTAACAATTCACCATGGAATAGCAACAAAATCCAAGATTACTTCCAAACAAAATGCTGTCCTTAGAACCAGAATTATTTGAAAATAATCCAAGTAATGCATTGCATACAATGGTGGAAGGAGGATCAGTCTTAAGGAAGGAAATGATTTGTTCGGCTAAAACTTTACTGCATGGAAAGGAGGACACCTTCCATTCCTCTCTTCCTTCAATAAGACATCCCTCAGCATATGTTGCTGCCACAGTGCCATGCAGACACTAAGCTAAAATAGGCAAAGCATGCTTGGAGATGTCTCCAAAAAGTAACTGGATATGAGAGTCTCCTAATTCATCTGTTTAATGTTGCATGAAGTTGCCACTTAAATCATTAATATCTTGGAACACATGTAAGTGTTTATCTTAGTTGAAAGAAAGCGGAGTCCGATTAACACTTTGTTCTTTGCTGAGCCTAAAACTTTTCTTTTTCAGCAAAATCTATAGAAAGAAAATGAAAGAAGAAATTTATTCTAATGACAATTCCAGTTCAACGAATTTCCTGAATTTCTTCTCTTAAGGCAGATATTTTGCTATAAGAGGGTTCCACTTTGTTACTTTAAAATGAAAACCATTTGAAATAAATTAACACTGGCATATGAACAGCTTGGGGAACAACAACAAACCAGATGAAAAAGAACAAGGCAGACTGCTATGGGAAAGGAGAGAAAAATCAAGAAATCCATTTGCAGAAGTAAAAGCATTAAAGGCACCAAAATAATCAGGCTAATGGAAAAAAAAATCAGATAAATGTAGCATTAGTGGACGATAAGGATGTAATTCACAAGTCAGATGAAATTGTTAAGAGGCTCGATCGATATACATAAACCTTAACATCACAAAGTAGGCTAACCTCAAAATACTGAATATACAAAAAGAAGCAGGAAATAGTCCAGATAAAAAAGCGGATGGAGGAGTAAACAAAGCCAAAATAATATATTGTTAATGAGAAGACATAGTGGGGGGCCGAGGGGGAGAAGGGGGAAGGGGAACACAAAGCTGTTATTGTGAAAGGAAATAAGTTACAAAGGGATTTTTTGTTCATAATGCACAATTTTCAGATGATGAGGAGCCTGGAGCAACTCCCTTACAAAGAAAGGCTGAGAGACTTCAGACTGTTCAGCCTAGAGAAGAGAGGAGATCTTATCAATGCTTATAGATATCTAATGGTAGGTTGTCAAATGGATAGAGCCATTTCTTCTTGGTGCCTAGTGACAGAATAAGGGGCATTAAGCACAAACAGGAATATAGGAAGTTCCATACAAACATGAGAGAGAACTTTACTTTTACTGGAACAGGCTGCCCAGAGAAGCTGTGGAGTCTCCTTTTCCGAGGGTATTAAAAAGCCATCTGAACACTTTCCTTTGTGATCTACTGCAAAGAACCTGCTTTAGCAGGAGTGTTGGACTATATGATCTCCCTTCCAAACCCTATGATTCTGTCATTCTTTGATTTTGTGATTTACCATTTTCTTCTAAGATGCAAGTCTCTGAAGTATAAGAAATGAGCTATGTTTCTGTGTTTACAGTTTGAGTATTCCATTCAAACTGTTAAGCTGGCAGCAACCCATCAGTTGCTCTTAACTCTCTCTGTGTAAAGCACACATAGTGAGCAAAAAAAACCCATGGCCATGAACACTGGTTAGTACCTGCACTCGATCCCACCCCTGCCCTCTACCTTAGGGATGCAAAAGTATCATGAACAAGAGACCACCATTTGGGATTATGAGGGAAATACATTTTTCACTGAGGCCAAAGAAGGAAGACAAATACCAGTGAAAAATCTAATATTGTGAAAATATCATATCAGACCACCTTGCCACTTCAACTTTTAAAGCAGCATTTGTATGCTCTGACCATTTCAGTGGATGATTAATCATGATGTTCATGCCCTCAGATAAGTCAAAACAGCTCAAGTTTAGTGCATACTGAAGTCCTTTTCTTAGTATATTATGCTGAACAAATATGCAACGTTCCCTGTATATTTCATACAAACAGAAGCAATAAGCCAATCACATAACTTACATAAATATTTTGGAGAAACCTTGTAATTCAGACTCTTCAAATGGGAAAATAAGTAAAAATATCTCTTCTGAAAATTGCAGTAGTCCTATGCTCAGAGTAATGTCAGAACTGGAGGCTCTCAGTTTACTCAGCTGATGTCAGTAGAGGCTGTGAGTGCTCAGAACACTGTCTGGCATAACTGTGAAAAGAGCACTTTCAACAAACTGGTGCTGTGAGAAGTTCCTCTTTATGAGATTTCTCTCTGTGACTAGTGAACTGCACTCCACCATGACTATAGCAATAATTCACACTCCCCTCACATATTCAAATCTAGTTCAGCTAGCAAGAATCTCATTACTGTATAATATACTTGCATAACTAGTTTGTATATCTATTTATTGGTATAGCCTTTACATTTAAAGAATTAATTTCCTGGATCATGTTGAGAAAAAAAAAAAAAAAGAAGGTAAAAAGGTAGTCTACTGCAGAATGAACTATCTGTTCCCTAAAATTACAACGTATAACCTCTTTAATGAATTGCTTCAATTTTTCCTATTTCCCTATCCAATGATACAAGATTGTATATCGCTTATTCTCAAGTCTTTTAGCATCCTGCTCTCAGGATATCTACCTTCTGTGGAAAAAATACTTTTGGGATTTAATAATCTTGTGATGAGAAGATTCTTTCTCATCAGTATATAAAAATACCTGAAGGGGGTGCAAAAAGGACATAGCCAAATTCTTTTTAGTAGTGTCCTGTGTGTCCTGTTGTGTGTGTCCTGTTGTGTCCAGCTACTCAATGGATTGCTGGCCAAGATCCCCTGGCGCACTGCCCTCAAAGACAAGGATGTTGAGGAGAGCTGGCGGCTCTTCAAAGATGCCCTCCTGGAAGCACAAGAGGTCTCCATTCCTCTGAATAAGAAAGTGGGCAGGCGAGGTAGGAAACCGGCTTGGCTCAGCAAGGACCTGCTGAGAGAACTGAGGGTGAAGAAACGGGTGTACAAGCTCTGGAAACAAGGCTGTGTCACCTGGGAAGAGTACAGGAATGCCGTCCGGACTTGCAGACGTGGGATCAGGGAAGCCAAGGCGCAGGCAGAACTGAACTTGGCAAGGGACGTGAAAAACAATAAGAAAACCTTCTACAGGTACATTGCCCAGAAGAGACAGGCCAAAACGGGCGTACCTATTTTGGTAAATTTAATAGGAGAACTGGCTTCAACAGATGAAGAGAAAGCTGAGGTGCTGAATGAGTTCTTCACCTCGGTCTTCACTGGTGGCCAGGATTCTAGTCTTTTTCACGTCCCTGAACCCTGCATCCCCAAACCTCTATGTGGGGACCAAGGAGGTAAATCCCTCCCCACTGTAAGGGCAGAGCAAGTCCGAGAGTGCCTCCTTAGACTGAATGAATACAAGTCTATGGGGCCGGATGGCGTGCATCCCAGGGTCTTGAAGGAGCTGGCTGAGGTGGTTGCCGAGCCGCTCTCCATCATATTTGAGAAGTCGTGGCTGTCAGGTGAGGTCCCGGATGACTGGAGGAAAGGTCACGTCACTCCCATATACAAGAAGGGGAGCAGGGAGGACCCGGGGAACTACAGGCCGGTGAGTCTCACCTCCGTGCCTGGGAAGATCATGGAACAGATCCTCCTGGACAACATGCTCG
>NW_024962252.1:15411311-15462433 GCF_019238085.1 Lagopus leucura
GCGCTCTGGCAGCTCGAAAGGCAAATGGGATCCTGGGCTCCATCAGGAGAGGGGTGGCCAGCAGGGACAGGGAGGTGATTGTCCCTCTCTACTCGG
Source organism: Lagopus leucura (assembly GCF_019238085.1). Lineage (NCBI taxonomy): Eukaryota > Metazoa > Chordata > Aves > Galliformes > Phasianidae > Lagopus > Lagopus leucura. The sequence goes on from NW_024962252.1 coordinate 15,411,408, forward strand.
CTCTTGTGAGGCCCCACCTGGAGTACTGTGTCCAGGTGTGGAGCCCTCAGTACAAGAAAGACATTGAGATTTTGGAAAGGGTCCAGAGGAGGGCGACTAAGATGATCAGGGGGCTGGAGCACCTCCCCTATGAGGACAGGCTGAGGGAGTTGGGCTTGTTCAGCCTGGAGAAGAGAAGGCTGCGGGGTGACCTCATTGCAGCCTATCAATACCTGAAGGGAACCTACACCCAGGAGGGGAGTAAACTTTTCAAAAGGGCTGACAATAGCAGGACTAGGGGAAATGGATCCAAGTTGAAGGAGGGAAGATTTAGGTTGGATGTTAGGGGGAAGTTCTTTACAAGGAGAGTGGTTAGGCCCTGGAACGGGGCTGCCCAGGGAGGCTGTGGATGCCCCGTCCTTGGATGTGTTCAAGGCCAGGTTGGACGGGGTCCTGGGCAACCTGATCTGAATGTGTATGTTTGGTGGCCCTGCTAGGCAGGGGGGTTGGAACTACATGATCCTTGGGGTCCCTTCCAACCCGGGTGATTCTGTGTGATTCTGTGTGTGTGTGATTCTGTGACAGGACAGATAGGAATGGGCACAAAGTGCAACACAAGATGCAAATTCTGAGCACCAAGAAACGCATCCATGCTGTGTGGTGACAGAGCACTGGCATAGGCTGCCAGAGGCTGTGAAGTCTCCTCCTTGGAGATCTTCAAAAGGTGCTTGGATGTAGTCCTGGGCATCCAGCTCTGGGTGTCTCTACTCGAGCACGGGCTGGGCCAGATGAACCCAGATGTTCTCTTTCAGCCTCAGTCATCCTGTGATTCTCTCATTCTGAGTGCATTGAAAAGTATCTGCTTTGTTATTTTTCTGCACATTATGTGTCTCTCTTCCAAATGTTCTAATTTTATATTTAGCACCAACTGTAGCATTTGGTATCTATGTATGATATAATAAATAAATAGATGATCTGTATGTATTCAGTAATCTTCCAGATTAGAAACAGAGAATATATCATAAATTAGGATGGTGACTGCATATAGAAATAGGTAGCTCCTAGAAAGTTTTCCCCAGGCTTTGATTCACAAAAATGTGCATCTTACCTTATCAAATTTGCTGAGAAAAAGGCACATAAAACTCATCTCAGACCAACGTTTTATGAAAATTCATTTATCCTTCAGAAGATTGTAGTTAAGATTCTGTTTTTATATATCCCTCCTAAAGAGAAAGAACTTTGGATGAACTTCTTGAAAAAGAAATTGTATTTCTTACCAGTTTTGATACTATAATACCTCAAGATATTTTTACCAAAGCAATATCAACTTAATAGACTTCAGTAGCAAACAGAAATTTCTTCAATAAGCTCAAAGCCACTTTGTTCTACTGATAGCTGTTGTAAAAGAAGGAAACAGAAGCCTACAAAAGACTTGAGAGGAACATTAATGTATAAAGGAGTGAGTGGGTGGGATAAGATTTGAAAGGTAACATCCTGAGTATTGATTAGATTCAATCTGTGTAAAGACTCAATAGAAGCCAAGTGAGCATTATCTGTTTTCTGTATACCAGGAAAGACTTTTTTCTCTCCATGATATGTAATCAGGCTTCCTAGTCATATTTGCTTGCTTATTCTAATTGATAGGTCCTGATAAGACTTTGTTTTAAACAAATAATTTTGTAAGAACATTATGTCTGTGTTCCAAACAGTCATTTTTATATTTTAGTGAATATTCACAGAATCACAGAATCACAGAATCACAGAATCACAGAGTTGTAGGGGTTGGAAGGGACCTCCAGAGATCATTGAGTCCAACCCTCCTGCCAAAGCAGGTTCCCTACAGTAGGTTGCACAGGTAGGCATCCAGGCAGGTCTTGAACATCTCCAGAGAAGGAGACTCCACCACCTCCCTGGGCAGCCTGTTCCAGTGCTCCGTCACCCTCACTGTAAAGAAGTTCTTGCGCATGTTTGTGCGGAACTTCCTATGCTGCAGTTTCCGGCCGTTTCCCCTTGTCCTGTCTCCACTCACCACTGAAAAGAGTCTGGCCTCGCCATTCTGCCCCCCACACCTTAGATATTTATAGACCTGTATCAGGTCCCCTCTTAGTCTTCTTTTCTCAAGGCTGAACAGACCCAGTTCACTCAGCCTTTCTTCATAAGAGAGATGCTCCAGGCCCCTCACCATCTTTGTGGACCTCCGCTGGACTCTTTCCAAAAGATCCCTGTCTTTTTTGTACTGGGGAGCCCAGAACTGGACGCAGTACTCCAGATGAGGTCTTACCAGGGCAGAGTAGAGGGGGAGGATCACCTCCCTCGACCTGCTGGCCACGCTCTTTTTAATGTACCCCAGTATGCCATTGGCCCTCTTGGCCACAATATTCATCCTCCTGAACACACCTCAGTAAGAAGACTACCTGAAAGACTTGTGAGCGCTTTTAAATAGGTCAATAGTGATGTCAAGGTTGGCTGGAATAGGCCTCACTAGCTGGCAATATGTAGAGAGGAGCTGTGTAAGAGGTTACTTTGTTGTGCAAAGCCGAAAGAATCTGTAATAGAAGACATAAGAATAGTGATAAAGGTGATAGTTTTATGGTATGGTTTTGCAAATACTGGCAAAACAGATTTTCACAACACGAAAGCATGCAAATAAGCATGGAATGATGCTTAAGCATTGTACAAATAGAAGAAACTCTCATACAGGATTCTGGCAAGATTCACAGCATATCACATTACAGGGAGAAAATATATAAAATACTATTTACAATCCAATTGATCCCTTTTTTTTCTGTTTTGTAAGGGGAAATTCATCAGACTGGGAACTTTTTACTAAACGGTGTTGTAGAAAAATATACTTTCTTGAGGAAACCATGTGCCTATCTTTTGTGATTGAGTAGTACACATGTGAAATGCTGCATTTCTAATTAGAGGGCAACTGTGCCTGCCACGTTTAATGGTTGATTTTACATTTATTTTTTTACAATTTTTTTGTTTGTTTGTTTACTACCCATATATATTCAAGTCAAATTCAAGTAAAGCCTTTATCCTGATGTTAAATAGAGAATGTAGAGTTGATAAGAAATATTTGCATATTTCCCCTAGAAGGGTTCTGACTGTAGTTTTCCTGACTTGTGTCAGCACAATACATACAGAACAATAGAGAAAATGCTGTCAATTCCCTTGGTTCAGAAGATTTACCTGACAAATATGAAGTAGGAAGAAGCTGAAGTACCTGCTCAGTGATAACAAAAATCAAAGAGAAATAGATGCAACACATTGTTTTGTACTTTCAGCTCTTGGGAAAGTACATATTACTCAGGGGCAAAAAGAAAGAGCCAGTTCTCCTGACCCACAGTGCATCATGAGCATCCTGAGAAGTCACTAGAAACATGGATTTTTTTCCCCGAATATTGTTTTCCCAATGCCAAAGAAACTGTGAAGACATTGTCACTTAATGTGGTAGAAATGAATAATTTCTGCTCAGTTTCAGAGACGAATCTGGTATAACTAGACCTAAACTAGACATCAGTGTGGCCAGCAGGAGCAGGGAGGTGATCATCCCCCTCTACTTAGCACTGGTGAGGCCGCACCTCGAGTACTGCATTCAGTTTCAGGCCCCTTACAATGAGAAAGACATTGAGACCCTGGAGCGTGTCCAGAGAAGGGCAATGAAACTGGTGAGGAGTCTGGAGCACAAGTCTTATGAGGAGTGGCTGAGGGAGCTGGGATTGTTTAGTCTGCAGAAAAGGAGGCTCAGGAGAGACATCATTGCACTCTACAACTTCCTGAAGGGAGGTTGTGATGAGGAGGGGTTTGTCCTCTTCTCCCAGGCAACAAACTGGACCTGAGGAAATGGCCACAAGTTGTATCAGAGCAGGTTTAGGTTGGACATGAGGAAAAACTTTTTCTCTCAGAGGGTGGTCAGGCACTGGAATGGCTGCCCATGGAGGTGGTGGAGTTGCCATCCCTGGCAGTGTTCAGGAGGCATCTGGATGAGGTTCTACAAGATATGGTTTAGTACTTGTGGTAGCAATGGTAATGGGAGGACAGTTGGACTGGATGATCTTGAAGGTCTTTTCCAACCTTGTGATTCTATGATTCTATGATTCTATTAAAATTATTTCAAGAAGGCAGTTTGGAAACAAGTTTTTTGTTTTACAATGGAAAGTTCTAGATGAGAGAAAATTGTTAAAACATTTGAATCACACAAAGTACTAATAAATGTCAGAATCTTACAGGCAAGTTTAATTTCTATGCAGCAAAAAGTATGGAGAAGTCATATGCCGTGGAAAATATAAACACTGACCATTTTGCAAACCTTAGTAACCTGGTATTATGCACCCTATCTTCATCTCTCACACTCATAAACATTGCACATTTATTTTGTTCTTTTAAGAAAAAGTCATGACAAAAAAATTAATTTGAACATGAACATCTGAATTTGTCTTACTTCTGTGAAGAGCAGTGAAGATTACAAAAGTAATGTTTCTGGTTATCACAGAGCCAAGAGTTTAATGAAACTGAATTTAGTAAAGATTTGGTGAATTCCACTGTTTATTTTTGTATATATTCTGTGTTTTTACAAATCTTACAATATTTTGAAATACATGAAAACTGTAATAAAAATTGAATGTATTTTTTTCTGTACAAGTTTTGCAGACAGACTTACAGACTCACAAATGAAGCAAGGATGAATACCATGAACACTGATGAAAAATTATCATCAGCAATAAATACCAGCATGAATAGCCCCACATAATTGTCAATTTTAGATGCCCATTTTTATTAAAGTTAAAACTGAATGCTAGATATGATTGATAACTTCTATTACCAGTTCTAAAATTTCACGTAACTTTATTTGATAGTCATCAATATGAATAGTAATGCAAATTATATTCTTATATGGAGCTGAAATACTATTCATGGATGTTCCAAAAACAAGGAACAGGTAACTGATGGCTCTGTATAGGGACTATGTATTGGAAACATATCCTATCTCTTGTATTAAAGCAATACAAACATAAATGAAAATTTATTCAAAAGAATAAAATTACTTAGTCTTCCAATTCACATTTGGAAAAGCAGCAAGACAAAAAAGTTGAGTGATTAGCTGTTCACATTCGCATGTGAAAGCCAAGATGATTTCTTTGAGAAAGTGCCCAGAGCTGATGCAATGCTGGCAAGTCCCCATTTCCTTTTAATAGCTGAGGATTTCCCATGGCAGCTTTGTACTTTACTATCATTGGTTTCAATAAAATATGCCAGAGAAGTACTTGAAATGACTGTATGTAATTCAAAGGAGAAAAGGAATGATTCTCAGTGTTCCCTGGATCTTTCCGATTTAACATGATTAAGAGGCATGCTCTATTCTGACTCTGTTATCCATCAGATTTCATTTTGTGACGAGGGAAAATAAATTGCAAAAATGTTGAGTGAGTCCCTGTAACAGTTTAGGAAGATTTCAAGCAGTTTTAATTGGTTCCAGAGGTCCTTGTCAGATAGTTGTCTGACTGGCGTGTCTGACATGTAGCTTCACTAAAGAATACTTTGTAATGACTTACTGAAAGGGTTAAAAAAGCATTGCTGCAATTATAGCTAATATGACTGCAGAGATGAACAATGAAAAAGCATCACAGAGATCAGGAGAGAACGTTAATCTCAAATGCCAGCTTGGTTCCTAGTGTTCATAAATAATAAAGAGGGAATAATACTATCCCTTCCTGTCTGCACTTCATTAGAGGAATTCTCAGAAGACTGGAAGGGGAGACAACAAGTAAAGAACTTGCAACTTGTTTATGTTAAGAAAGAACAAAACAAAACAGAAAGTGTCTGATTCTCTGTCCTGCTTATACTCATAATTAAATCTGGCTCTAAGGCACAGCTGGAGGAAGTAAGAGAGAGAATTACTGTGAGTAAATATTACTAAGAAATTTGTTAGAAATTCTCAGTGTTTTAAATCCATTTCTGATGTGCTTATGACTCTTTTGGGTTAGTTCTTAAAGAGGACTTCTGTGTACTTTAAACTAAAGGAATCTTGTAAAAAGGGCATTTTGAAGTAGTCAATATGATTGTCTGCTTAAAAAATACATATTCACTCCAACTATGGAACATAATACTAAATTCACCAAGAACTTTTGTTTGTTTGTTTTTAATTTCAGAGTATTGAAAAAAAGCTGAGAAAATTGAGAAAATCATCACCACGGTTGGAAAAGACCTCCATGTTCATGTACTACAACAATCCATCTACAACTAATATTTCCCCACTATACTATCTACCGTAATATAATATCTGAATGTTTCTTGAACACCTCCAGGGACTGTGACTCAAACATCTCACTGGGCAGCCTGCTCCATCACTTGATCTCTTTTGGAGAAGAAATTTTTTCTAATATCCAACCTGAACTTTCCCTGGCAAAACTTGAGGCCATTCCTTCTAGTCCTATTGCTAGTCATGTGGGAGAAGAGGCTGACCCCCACCTCTCCGCAACCTCCTTTTAGGGAGCTGTAGGGAGCTATAATGCCTCCTCTGATTCTCTCTTATTCATACTAAACAATCCCAGTTCCCTCAATTGTTCCTCATAAGACTTGATAATTCTAGAAGAGGGACAAGATAGAATGTCAAATTCCTATTATTTTTTTTAAATATGGTGTAGCTCCAGGACAGACGTTGGGAGATAAATGAATTTTACAGTTAATTCTGAAGTTTAATAAGCTTTTTCTGCTTAACAACTAAGAACTTGTATATGTCTGGTTTAGCAATATCTTAGAGGATTTCCTTTCTTGCACAATGAATGAAGTGATGTAGGTCTTTGAACTGTTTTTACTCATATGTTAAGACTCAGTTCACACAAGAAACAGATGATTTTCTTCTAAGGTATTTTCAAAAAGGGTTGTAGATTTTTTTCAAAGAAGAATTAAACACCTTTTAATGTACACCTGTAGTGAATAGTATTCTTCAAGAAAGGTCATAGTTCCTGTATGGAAGAAATGCGAAAATTGATAGGAATACTCCTTGAAATTGTTCCCCAGAAAATGATATTTCAACAGAGTCTTTTAAGTGTTTAAAGATGATCAATGTCATGGAAAATCTTAACTGAGAATAACTGAAGTATTTTCTTCCAAAAATATTAGAATAGTTGGTATATATTTTAATGATAATGACAATAAAGAAAAAGGACACCTGCTTTCTATCAAATACAACACTAATCATATTTTTTTCTATATGCCTCATGTATCATAAATGTGAACTGTTAATAATAAAAAGCAAATAAATATGTTTTATGTCAAGGATTAAATAACATTTAAATCTCTGTGCTCCTGTACCTATTTTACAGCTAATTTAACAATATAATTTAACAATAGAGAGATTCCTGGTTTTGGCTGACTACTGGGTCTTTGACTTCCAGGATGACCCATTTTTTCTAGGGAAGGCCTTAAATAGCAAATATATGAAAAAATTAGTTACATGCCCTTATTAGTAAGAGACCTCCATATCTATATCTCTACAGTGTAAGGAAAGACTGACAGAAGCCTTTTCCCGTAATCTATTTACTTTTTATAATTTTTCTTCTCCCTCCTCATGCTGTTCTTGACTTTATATATAGTCACTCCAGATTTGCTTCCTATCTGGAAATAACTGAACCTTAATTTTTCCTCTGCCTCCTTATGCTCTACTTTAGTGATAATACCCCACTAATCCCTTTCCCTTAACTTCAACATCCACAGAATCCACCATCAGAAAATATTTCAGCTTTTCATTCTTTTTCCTTAATTTTAAACTGCCTATTCCACTAAGTTTTTAGTCTTACATGATATTTTTCCTTCTCTTCCTTAATTTCTACTTGCTTTCCCTAAAACCTTGATCTGTCTACCAACTCTTTAGTAGTGATAGACTCTATTTGTGTGTCATCTCATTCATTTGGTCCTGGTTCAGCCACAGATGTATGCCATCACACCATCCAGCCTCTCCTAAATGTTTATTTTTGTAGCATAAAATCCACTTTAATTTGCAATTTTTATTCTTTCCTTTCCTCACTATCCTCTTGATTTGAGGTGTCTTCCTAGTGTTCCTTTCATATTTGTTGCCTGCTTTCTCCTTTTCCTTAACACTGACCCTGAATTGGATACAGATGAGCTCAGTGTGGTTACTCTCCCCTGCGATATGGATTTTTTTCTCATTTAACCCTCTGCATCTCTTTTTCCCTTAATCAACATAGTCCCAAAGCCACTTCCTTTGCTGCGCTCCCTCCCCACTTCAAGCTCTCTGGGAATCCTCTTGTTTTGTCTCTTTCTTTTGCTAACTGTTGTGTTAACAAGAACCAGACAATTCACTCTTTTCTTCCTTCCCTCTGTAAGTCTATGATGCTGTGGCAAAAGACAAAAGTAGTGCAAAATCAGCATTAGCTCCTTTCAGGGAATCCTCTGAATGCCTTTCTTCTCAGCTGCTCAATCCTTCTGATCAGACAATTAGAATCAGCTGGTGATCATGTGAATTATCACATTTTCAGTTGGATGTTGTAATCTCAAGGAGGGTCAATATCAATGAGATATTTAATGCTTTGCTTAATTGGCATTTCTTTAAGAAGTTACAGGAATTCAAGATGAACATGAAAAACAACTTTATGTTGAAATGACTTTAGCTGTGAGCTATTTCCTCACTGAGTGATGAGCATCAAAGAAATATAGAAAAATAAACAAATTCTTCTGTCTAATTGTGTAACAAAAACAAAGATCTAAAGTGTTTACTCAGGTAAAAAATGCACTCCTTTAATGCCTAAGTATTCCTTAAACTCCTGCTTTAGGTTGTTCGTTCTAATGCAAATAATTTTTAGCTATAAAAACGACAGTTTACCCAATTCAGGTGAAAAATACAACTTTGATATTGAAATGTCTGCATCATTCAGAATGATGGGCTTTGCAGTACTGCACTGAGAAACTATAGCTGCAGGAAGAAAGATCCTGCTACTTTACACAGTCAGCTGTGGCTGGACAGAAGGGAAATTGACTCTGATAACAGTAACTGAGTATTTACAGAAGTTTTAAAGTTCTCAGAACTCTGACATCACCCTGCAGAAGTCTCAAGGTACCTCAGGCTCTGTAACACCAACTGCTGGTCCTTGAGGAGCAAGTATTGGCTAAGTGCTATGTGTGTGTATGTAGTCAATAAATGGTAATGCTTTTCAAGAAATGTTACACAAAATACATTTTAGTGAACATAGCAAGGATTTAATGCATGAGAACAATCAGTAGTTTGGAAAAGGTAGACTGAGTTTGTACTTCATTTGTATAAATGTATTAAAACTCTTCAACCTGACTAAAACGCTGTTGCTTTTTGTTGTATTTAATGAAAGCTGCTGGCAAAACGGAATCCCACAAGTAAGGTTCATCTTGTTATACTGGAGAATGAACTTTCACTTGCTGTATCTATTCTGTAATTTGTAGGTAGATTCTTCCCCCAGTTGCCTAACTCTTGTAGTCTCCTGCTTGGCATTATCTCTTCTGGGGAGGACAGAAAAGAACAGCAAGGTAATGAAAGCAGATTCCCTGTGCAGCATTTCTGTTATGGGTGATTGAAGTGTCAGTGACTACAGTCAGAAACCTCAAGACTGAGATGTGCTAGCTCTATGATCTGCCATCCCACAGACCCTTCCCTAAGCAGATCGATGCCTAGGGACTTCTTCACCAGTCAGTCCTATATTGTGCTGGTGGATTTTTTTTTACCTTATCAGTGGTACTTTGAAATGAATTATACACACTTTTGTCCTCACTATACAAAGAGAGATAATAAACAGTGCATTAGACAGTCTTACAGTCTTCAATCATAAGTGGATTGAAGTAGTCAGGAAGGATGCAACAGAAGCTGACCCTTTGTGTAAACTTACACCAGAACCCATCACGTAAGCTTCAGCATCAGATGCCTTATGGTTTGTTCAATGCTCCATGCCAGTTCTGCTTACCAAAATTTGTGCACAAAAGGTAGACCCTTGAGGACTCCCGTTCCATGACTGTTAAAAGATATCATTTCTTACCAGAAGGGAATCTTTGCTGTCTAAAATGGGGATGTTTTGGCATTCCAGCTTCCAGACAGTTTAAAGCATTGTGCAACTAGGCCTTCCTGCCCCCTTTGCCAAATCACTGCTCTGTCACAAGTTACCAAGGCTGAACTATTTCATTTGCACATGCATGAGTTGTCATCCCTTCCCCATAATTTCTTTTTTTATAGAGAAAAGGTGACAATAATGTCTAGTCAACATTTGTCAAAATCTTTAAAATCTAAAGATAAAAGAAACAACATATAATTACCAGGTATCATCATTAGGTGTAGTAGAAAAAATCATAAATATCAAACTGTGAGTACATGAAGCAAAAGACAGCATCTGAGAGACCTCATGCACTTGCCATCAATATCTTGACAGATTGTTATTTAAAAACTATGCCTGAGCTGGTAGTTACTTGCTTTGCCATGTAAATATAAAGGTTTATTTCTTCTGAGGCTGGGACAAACTTAAGCTGGCAAGGACAACGTGCACTAATTACATTTTGCTGAGATGTGTATTTTCTTCTAATAAATATAATAGCACTGCATTGTTCATTAAGTGGAATTTGAAGAAAAGGGGAGAAGAATGTAGGCACTGAAGAAAATCCAGTGATTTAATGACTTCAGAAAGGGTCTTAAAATATTAGGCAACAATTCTTATTCTCAAATTCCTGTACCCACAGTAGACTGGAAATGCATCTTCTCAGTGATTTGTGGTCTTGCATGTCTCTCATTTCAAAACATGTTTTATCAAAAATAAAGGGAGTAAAGTCTGCAATTTCTCATGAAATGGGATGTAGGGATGTGCAATTCCAATAGAAAAAGATGCAGTTTTTCAATTGAAAAAAGTGCACAATTAATTCATAAACTACTATGGGAAAATAACAAGGCATTATTTCCTTGTTACATTTAGTAAGATTTGTTGTCTTCTGCAAGTCTGATTATCAAAACACTGCAGTGGCAAAAGGTATTTCCTTTTCAGTGTCATAACTGGATAAACATATGTTTTATCATCCTTTTTCCACCCACAAGCTACTAGAGGAAGAAATGATATGCAAATTATAGTTATTTTGAAACAGGTTCATCAGACAGATACCTTAATATAATAAATCAAAGAAAAGGCAAAGAACACCTGTGTGGCTTAGAAAATGATACAAAGAACTAAAAAAAAGATTCTTTTTCCTGCCTCCTCCTTTCTGATACAATAGACAGGTGCTTACCATTTGCACTAAGTGATGTTGTGAGATTACCCATGCCTTAACTTCTTGCTTTTTCAAGTGTTCCTCCCAGGAGTGAAGCATTACAGGGATGAGACAGGAGAAATGAATGATATGCTGTCTACCACCCCCTTTCATACAAGCAGAAGTCACACAGTTTCCATGCCTCACACAGTTCCAGTCTCTCACTTCACGTTACTTAACCATAGCAGCAGGCTTTAAAGAGAAAACTGTTCTGTTGAGACATCGAACAATGTTTCAGTTTTAGTTACAATAACAGACTGAAGAGAACAAAATATTGTCGAATTTTCTGGGTAAGTGCATCGTGTGCTAAGTAAGACTATTCAAAAGAAATCTGAAAACGGAAAGAAAGTAGTAAAATAATTTCTCCCTTCAAACTGTAAAATTTGTTTAATTTGATTGCTGATGAGGTTACTTTAATCTGAGACGTATTTCAGAACACCTGACTTACTTTGAAACATTATCTTTTATGTCTCAAGGTGTATTTCTGGTTATCTTGGTTGAGCGTGTAATTTTCATGACTAAATGCAGTAAGGATATTTTATCTTTTTCAGAAAATGTGGAAAAGGCTTATTTCCTTTTCTTTTACCTTCCCCAAAATAACTAGAGCAGGCAAATAAAATTAAGGAAATGAATGCAAAATAATTGGAGAGGTCAAGTGATAAAGAAAGCAATAGATTAGATAGCTACACCAGATAGCCCGCCTTCCTCTCTGTAACTGAAAATAAAAGCCTCTCTTATTTGCTACCTCTGTTACCTGAATGAGAGGTAGGCACAAATATTTGGTTTCTGTTTTACATCAGATGAGTTTTAAATAATTCATACTTAAATGCTTTGGAATAAAAAGGATGAGGGCCAGAGGTTTCAGAATAGGAACAAAAAATTGGCTTATGGAGACACGTTGTCTCTTTAAGAGTCTTTTTAAAATTATTTTTATGATACAGGGAATATAGCTCTTGAACTAACATTGTGAAATTTCACTAGATTTTAAGAATATCCTTAAAAACCCTACATCTTTCCACTTTCTAATATTAAACAGAATGCTGAATGTAGCAGAGGAATATGAAACTAAGCAACGACTCAGCAAAGAAAGTAAGCAGTTTTGTAGGTTACTGGGAATATTCAAGGACGTAAAAGATATATATATGTGCAAATGCCATAAAGAGACAGATCTAGATGTTCGTAAGGATATTTTTCATTGTGGCTAAATGCAACATGCTTTCTATTATGATTTTTGTGTGAATTTGTAGGATATTCTTTTTCTTAATTTAAATCACAATTACATTTGCTACTGCTGCCCCATCAATACAAAAAAGCTCTCTGGCTGAATTCTGGAAGTCATCCAGCTACTGGATCCTGTTACATGAGATAGATGTGGAGCTTGTTTGTGTTCCAAAGGACTTACTCACAGATCTTTAATGAAAATTCTATGCCAATATTGTACAGAATGTATTTATTTTTCTTGCCATTTGTAAGGGTCAAAGAAAAAAATTATGCAAAACTTGAAGCTTTCTGAAGCATTCAGAATGCCAAGATCTTTGGCTTCAGAGTTGCAAGTGTGAAGCCAGAAAATAGATGGATCTGGCACTTTCAAAACTGCTTAAAATAGAAATATTACAAAACACACATGTGCAATAATAATACTTGTTCTGATGGCAGGAACGCCATGTACTTTTTACATTTTTCCTTTTTTTAACCTCTTTTAAATACCTACGTTCTGTCATCCCTCCTAATCACTGATATCTAACTCAGCTAATACTTTAGCTATCAGAACAACAAATTGGAACAGCTTCCATGCAATGAAATCTCACCACGTTTCAAGCTTCCTACTGCAACAGGAGTGAACATTAACCTCTTCCTTACTCTGACACTTCGTGCTGCCCCTAGAAGTTTTCACACATTACAGTTTTGGTTTCCTTTGTTTAGTGAATGAAGTTGCTCACTTCAGATGATAGCCAGACATTCACCTAAGAAGTGTGAACATGCATTAACACAAGCTGCAAAAATATTTTATACGGTGATTTTTTCTGTTTTAAAGGGAAAAACCATCCTTGTTCTCCACAAGAATTTATGATCAGTCACTGTTCAATACTTGGAGTTCATGTGAATGCATTCTGGGCCTTTCACAATATTTGCGTGACATCTGGACAAATTCAGTTTTTAAGTTCAAAGGAAGAAGAATTCAGAAGTGTGTTCGATCCCCCTATGAGCTCTGCAGAGAAGAGAAATTACATTTACACTTCATCTCATACCTTTATTACTGTTGCAAGGATAAGTGCACAGCTCTATCTGACACTTTGTGCTGAAGTAATTAAATGAGAAGCAAACTTATTCCTCTGGACCATAATTTGTTAGAATGTGAGAGTCATGATCAGTGTGGCCATATAATTTTCCTCTTTCCTTTTGCCATGCTGAAGCAACTTTCTTTGAATGTTTGGCTTCTGTGGTTTGGGAGAAGTATAGAGTAAGGAGAAGAATACTAAAGAGGGAGATTCTCCTCCATGGCATAATCTCTCTGGAATTTTTCAACAAACCCAAATATTCCCATCTGTTTTTCTAATAAAGGATGGAAGTCATTAACATAAATAATCTCACTGCCACTGACTTTGAAAATTCATTATTTATTAAAAGTTACAGTTGTGTGATATGCAGTACTACAGTGAATTGAGGCTGAATTCTATTTCATGGCCTATCCAGATCTCTGATTTCATCTCTTTTTTTCATCTGTCCCTTCATATGTCTGCTAAACTACAAGGGCTGCTCCAAAAATCATAGAAACAGAATAGTTTGGGTTGGAAGGGACTTGTAAGATTATCTAGTTCCAGTCTCTCTCTGCTGTAGGCAGGGATGCCTCCCACTAGACCAGGTTGCTCAAAGCCTCATCCAGCCTGGCTTTGAGCACCTCCAGGGTGTGGGTATTCACAACCTTAGTGGGCAACACATTCCAGTGTCTCTCCATCCTCACAGTAAAGAATTTCTTCCTAATACCTAGTCTAAATCTACCCTCTTCCAGTTTAAAGCCATTTCCCCTTGTCTTGTCATTACACACACATGCATAAAAAGTCCTTCCCCAGCTTTCCTGTAGGCCTCCTTCAGGTACTGGAAGGCTGCTGTGATGTCTCCTTGGAGCCTTCTCATCTCCAGGCTGAATAGCCCCAACTCTCAACCTGTCCTCATAGGTGAGGTGCTCTAGTCTTCTGATCATCTTCATGATCTGACAAAATGCCTACTATTTTATCATGTTGACCTACAACACCAGCAGCAGATGCTGGTAATGTGGCAATAGAAGTTCATATGTTCAATATATCAGTATTCCATTCAGTTTCGATGCCATGCAACAGATAGCAGCAGAGGGGCCATCTGAAAAAATGGTATCTCACATGAAAGAGTGTACGAAGCAAAGGGGTGTAATTTAATGTATCCATGCATAAAAAAATTATACCTGTTGACATTGATCAGTACTTTCTCAACATTTATGGAGACCAAATAGTGGATATAAGCACACTGGGTGGTACATTTTAGCAGTGGAGACAGTTGTCCCCTCTTCAGATGCACATTTTTATGAGCACAGTTTGCAGACTCCTTTTCACTGCTGGTGAATATACATAGCTAATGGTTGTCACTATGTTGAAAAAGATTTTTTTGTTACTGAGTATTTGTTCTACCAAATTATGTTATTGTGCTCTTTGTATCTGTTGTAGTTTCTGTGGAAATAAATGAGGCATTACTTTCGGAGAAATATGTTCTTATAATTCTTCTTATTTGCTGTTCATTATAAGTATTATTCAAGTGAAAATATTGGCTCTATGTTACACTTATTGCAGCATACACAACTACTAAATAATAGCCTGTTCGCAAAGAGCTTATTGCAAAGTTGTGTGCTAACATCCAGGAAGAATTCTTTTGAAATGATAGAAGCAGCAGAAGTGGGAATTATTTGGAAACATGAAAAAAAAACACAGGTGGTGAGGCACAGTAATTAATAATAGATTTGCTAGCAGAGGGTTTCTGCGGGTATTTTAAGCAAACTTTGACATGAATTTATGGACAAATCAGGATTGTACTTCTTTACATACTACCAAACACCTGCAACCAAGACATCTAGTACTAGAATGAGAACAATAAGCAGGTGAAGAAAACTTTGTTGAAGATGAATAGAAGTAGGGAAGACCATAGAATAATGGAATTAGATAATATCTGTAGTTGGTACAGACCCATAAGAATCATTGAGTCCAACGCCTGGCTCCACACAGGACCACACAAAAATCTGACGTATGATTGAGTGCATTGTTCAGACACTTCTTGAACTCCAGCAGGATTGGAAAAATAGAAGAGGATATTTTGATACACCACATTATTTTTTACTATTAGCTATTTAAATTTAACTATTTAATATTATTAATAATCTGAGCACATCTGCAGTTAATCCTAAGTGAGGTAACCAAGAACAAACTTCCCCAATCCCAAATCAGCAATGCTATCCTTCTGGTGCAGTACTGCCTTTAGCTGTGGTCTGCAGTTCACCTTGTCAGACTGTAACCTAATTTTAGCGAGTCACACATCATTTTTCACATTGGAACTCCATATGGGTGAACACAGTAACTTCAGCAATTAGGAAGTTCCAACTGGTGCAACATACCTTTTCTCCTCAACTCCAGCAATCACAAGCATTATCAAGTTTATTCTTCTGCCCTACTCTTTCTCCTTGTAGATTATCAAATAAATTCAAGGTCTTTGTTCTTATCATAAAAGCATTCCATTACCTGGGCCAAGGCTATCTAACACTGCACACAAAAGCTGTGAGATAAACAATGTTTCTACAGTGAAGAGGACTTTTTTTTTTGGTGTGAAGTACAGAATTGTATACTGCTCAGTAGGACTGTGGAGTAAACTCTCTGGAAATTTTATACTTCACTGTTCTCAGTGAGGTCTCAGTAATTTATTGTGTTACTTGTGTACCTGAACAATATTTGCATATTCAAAGCATCATCTTTTATTTGCAAACTTGCAAATATTGTCCTTGACACTGAAACATTTAAGTAAAAGCAGATGGACTTGATATAAATTTTTATGAGCAGACGAAGTTTTGGTGAAATCTAAGACTAATTTTACAATCTGAACTAGTACATGTAATTTCCAGTAATATCTGCAATATTCTGTCACTGAATAGTGATAGATAGCAGTGTAAATGACCTGGTATTATGCAGTATTAGTGTTTTCCAAAGATGTTCCTTTTCAGCTTTTAAAAATGTAAGATGAAAATCAAGTGAGAAAAATAAAAATATGCAACTATTTCAGCTGGACTCTAGTAAACACAGAGTTAGAATGTTTCTAGAGCTCATATTTTCTAGATAATACCAGAGGTCTATGAGAATCCTGACTAAAAACTGTTACATTTTCGTGCAGACTCTGATGAAAATAATTAAGGCTCAGAATCCTCTGACCTTTTGCATCCCAAGAGGTAATTCTTTCTTACATTCTTTCATTCCAATAAGTAAGAGAGAATTATTCAAAAATCAAAGCGTAAACTATTTTGTCATCTTTTTTAATAAACTCTTTTTCCATAGCTTATCTTATAGATATGCAGATAATTTGACTAGCAGGATAATCAAAGCAAAATCAGAATATGTAGCTAGATTGATGCACCATTCTTAGACAAAGTGAAGCAACAAGGGATGAAGAAGATATTACTGAATTTAAAGATGAATAGTAAAAAACTACCAACAAGTCTGAAAGACAAAAATCAGGCACAGTTGCTAATTACATATCATGAGTTCATTTCAATGGATTTGCAATGCCTAACAATATATTTAAACAATGTATTCACTTAAGATATGCTTATTTAATTGAACACCTTGATCCTACCTACTCAGAATTAAACGTGCACAAATCTGTTCACTTCATCTGAGTGATGTAATCTTTTTTTTTTTTTTTTTTTTCTCAGAGAATATTAGGATTTTTCAACAAATTAAAACTAACAAATTTGTAATACTCCAAAAGCCACTAATAAAATTGCTATGCAAATCTCAGATTCCAAATGTCACAGTGATGAATGTGCTTGATTGGCGGTTTTTTCAGCATAGAGCAAGGTGTAAAGAATTTTTATGCACTTAGCTATTATGGAAGCTTTGTTTATTATATTCTTAAAAATATAATGTCTATAAGAATTCAGTGACTGTAACAAACAATACAGAGCAGCTTTGTAACAAACTATTGCTAGTGGAAGGCATTTACTAACAGTATCATATACTATGAACCATTTTTAGTGAGTCCCAGATGGTTTATTTAATCTCACAAAGACAGTGGGGATTGTTCATGAGATTCTAGGAGACTTGTTATCACATAACATATTTGAGAGATTTTATGGTCTGCTTCAGTAATTCTACTGACAATCGCAGCCTGGGAGGATAAGTGAACTAACTCAGTGGAACAGTTATTGTTGTTCCTGTGTCTTCTTCTCCTTCATAAACAATTTTCTGAAATTTACTGCAGTATATTTTTTACTTAGCATTTATTTATTTTTAAGCAATCTTCATAGCATTTTTTTCATAAAAACATTTGTCCATAGTTTGCCCTCAAACATAACCACTTTCAGCCCGATCATCAGGCTGTGTGTTATAACAATTACCATCTTACCTACTTTGTGACAATTGGGCAGAATTTATGAATCCCTTGAGAACAGTTAAGTAAAAATATAAAAAAAACAAATTTTGGATGCTTCAGAATGTAAACTGTGGTAAAAATTGTAAACCGTCCATAGGCCATAAGGACCAGCAAATGGACTTTAGTCTTAACAACTCCAGTTTCTCAAAAAATATTTTGAACAAAGTCAATTTAGCGAGAATATGATGTAAAAAATCATGAGATTCAATTTGACTCATGCCCCCTTACAGATATTTTCTGGGTTCTGGATCTCTAAGAACACAGAGAATTATTAGGTGATGACAGTCCCTCTCTGTTAGAAAAAACACATTTGTTGTATGCGATATAAGGCAGTATAAAGGAAACCCATGTTATCTTTCATTAAAACGAGAGAATCAGAAAATGGCTTGGGTTGGAAGGGACCGCAAAAATCCTCTTGTTTCAATCCCTCTGCCATGGGTAGGGTTGCCAACTGATAGATCAAACACAAGATCAGACTGCCCAGGGCCCCATCCAGCCGGGCCTTGACCACCTCCAGGGACAGGGCATCCACAGCCGCTGGGAGAAGCCTGGGCCTCACCACCCTCTCAGGGAAAAGCTTGTCCCTGACATAAATTCTAAATCTGCCCTCTTTATACCTAAAACTAATCTCCTTGTCCTGTCAGTAACTAACTGCGTAAAAACCACTCAGCTTCGTTTTTGCCAGACCCACCCTCCTCAAGATCACAAACTCTATCAGGGCATGGTCACTACAGCCCAAAATGTCTCTAATTTCAACTTCTTTAGTGAACTGCTCTTCATCAATGACCATCAGGTCCAGCAATGCATCTTCTCTGTTTGGTTTGCTTAATACCTGGATCAGGAAGTTATCCTCAATGCACTCTGGGAGTCTCTGGGGCTATTTACAGTCCACTGCATTGCCTTTCCAGCTGACATCCAGGTTTTTGAAATCCATCTTCAAGATGGGAGCCTGTGAGCACGTTTCTTATAGTTGAAGCAAGAAAGTCCACAAGCTCTTCCAAACCAGGCTGCTTCTAGAAGGCTCCAACCACCACATGTTCGTTATAGATCCAGTCCCTGATTTTCACCAACAAGCTCTCAGTCTGTTCACTGCTGTTCTCAGAGACAGCTCTTTGCATTCTGTCCACCTCTCAACATAGAGGGCAACATCACTGCCCTTTCTCCCCTTCCTGTCTCTTTTGAAAATCTTGTAGCTCTTGATCATCATGCTCCAGTCATGTGAATCATCTCACAACATTTCTACGATTACAATTAGGTCATAGTTTTCTAATTGTGCCATGACTTCCAAATGCTGTTTATCTCCCAGGCTATATGCATTGGAGTAGATGCACTTCAGTCAGGCTATCAGCAGCATTACCTTCTCAGAGGAACCTTCTTGAAATTGTTTGGGAAAACTCTGAGGTTTTTCCCTGCTGTTTCCTAAAGTGACAGTGTTGGTTGCTCTTATTTTCTTCTGCTCAGCAGAAGCCACCTAGGATAAACCAGGAAAAAATTTTGTAAGTGCCATGCTGTTCTTTCACTGAGAGAGGAAAGTAAGCTACAAAAATGTGCGGTTTTTAGACTAATTCATGATCTATTTAATTCTAAATATCATCCAGTTCGTAGTTCATTTGATTTTTCTTCATGTATGTTACATTTAAGAGCAGATAAAAAACATTAGTAAACTCTTGGTTCTAATACAGAGAGCTTATTATTGCCAGGAAATTCCAGAACTATTGTTATTTGAGCTGCCTTCCAATTTCTAGAAGCATGAATCTGTGTCCACTGTTAAGTGATTCTATTCTTTTAAATAGGCCTTATAGGTAGCATGAGGTAAAGGCAGAAAAGTCAACATATATTGTGTGATGAGATGTAAACCACCCTACAGTGAAAAAACTTGGCACATTAGTAGTCCCAGTTTGAAAGATCTGTGGTTAGACATAGAGCAAAAAAAGAACAGATAAGCAACAATCCACAGATACAGTGCTGGCAGCAATACTATCCATACTGGGGAAATCAATACAGTTGATTGGGTCTCTTAAAAGTGATGTTGAAGAGAGTCATCAGGGCAGCTTACAAATGACCTGCAGAAAGTTAGTAAGTGATTGGCACAGCATGTATTTGAAAACAGTAAGTAAGCCAGAAGCTTGATGGAGGAGCCATATGTGCCCGTTGTTTTAAAGGAAAAAGGAAAAAAAAAAAAAGGCATTCTCAATATTGTCTTAAAAGAAATTCTTTCTTTTCTAAATAGAAAAAAAAACCAACACCTGTAATATCAACAATCTAATATATTATAGGTATCAATAATCTAGCATATTTGTGCAAGCATTGACTACTTCCAGACACAAAGAAGAAGCAAATACTCAGGAGCATTCAGCATGTCAACATTGATTAACCAAGAGGAAGTCAGGCTTGACCAACTTGATAAGCATCTATAATTAAGTCACCATCCTGATGGGTGAAGGGCAAGTAATGCATATTGTCTTTCTGGACATCATTAAGACCTTTGACACTGTCCTGTCCCTCATCAGATCTTCTTAGAGAAGCTGTTGAAGTACAGACTGGATGAGCAGAGAGTGAGGTAGACTGAGAATTATCTAAAGAGCTAGAACCAGAGAGTAGGTCAGCAGTACAAAGCGTAGTTGCGGGCCAGTAATGCGCAGAGCCCCCAGGGATCTATACTGGGTCCAGTCCTGTTTAACACCTTCATTAATGATTTGGACAATGGGGTAGAGTGCTTTCTCAGTAAATTCGTAACTGATACAAAACTCAGAGGAGTGGCTGATTCACCAAGAAGTCATGCTGTCATCTAGAGGGATCTTGGTGGGTTGGAGAAATGAGCTGACAGGAGCCTTACAGATTTCAGTAAGCAGACCTGCAGAGTCGTGGACCTGAGGAGGAGCTACCTACAGGTACCAATACATCCTTGGGATGACCTAGCAAGAAAGCAGCTTTTCATAAAAGAACCTGAGAATCCTGATGGACAGTGGCTAGACATGGGTGAACAGTGTGCCCTTGCGACTAAGAAGGCTAAGAGTATTCTTCACCGAACTAACCAAAGTATTTCCAACAGTTAAAAAGAGAGATGATCCTTACCTTCTACTTGGGTAGCTGAGGAACCACTTGGAGTACTGTGTCCAGCTCTTGGCTTCTTAGTACAAGAGAAAGCTGGATATACTATGAAGGGTTCAAAGTAGGGCCACCAAATTATCAAAGGTCTGGAACATCCCTCCTGTGAGGAAAGACTAAGATTGCTGGAACCATTCAGCCTGCAGAAGAGATTCTGGGGTAAATGCATAAATGCCTGTAAATACCTGAAGAGAAGGTACAGACAAGATCGAACTGGATTCTTTTCCATGGTGCCTAGTGGCAATACAACAGGTAACAAACAGAAACTGAAATACAGGAGGTTCTCTGTGAACACCAAGTACTTTGTTACTGCATGGATGACAGAACACTGGCACAGATTGCCCAGAAGTTGTAGAGTCTCCTCCTTGGAGATCCTCAAAACTCACCTGAACGTGATCCTCGGTATCCTGTTCTGGGCATTCTTGTTTGAGCAGAGGCTGGGCTAGATGGACTCAGAGTCCCTGCCAACCTAAACCAATCTGATTCTGTGACTTTCTTGAACTGTAATAGGATAGAGATACTCATGCAGAGCTTACATATTCATTAATTTGGGGGTGATGGTAGAGGTGAATTTTTTACCTTTTGCTACCCTAACATATGCTGCTGTTTTCATAGTACGATTGTTTTATTAGTTAGCTAATTATAGTAAAATATATACTCCCCTTAATTCACGGCAAATAATAACTAAAAAATAGAAATCTCTGCCATTTTCTGATTTTTCTCTATTATTCCTAATTCCCTCTTGAAAAAACAGTGATGCCTCTGTGGAGCTTCTGAGCTCTGAAAAAGCTCTTTGCCTTTCATGCATTTATGTTATGAAGGCAGAGGTTTCATCAGGTATAGATATAGAAGGAGATGATCGTAAGAGACAGTGTGTCTGCTTTTGCAAGAAAGCTGCAGGCATGTGTAAGCCAGACAACAGGAGAGAGATGCTCAGTGACATCCAGAGAAATACTTTGTGGTGCAACCTGATAAGAAGGTAGAAAATAAAAAGTCCTATACAATTTTATGGGTGAGGGAAAAAAAGAAAAGCCTTGAATTTATGAAGAAATAAAGAGTTTCCTTTTGTTTAATTTATGCAAACCTGAGAGTCTTTTTTTTTTTCTTGTCCAAAAGAGTGTGGAAAAGTCATTTGTGATAATGAATTTATCCCTTGCTTCCAACCATCACAAAAAACAGCAAACAAACAGATAAATGAATAGTTCTATGAAAATCAGCCAAGTAAAACAACCTTTTTTTTTCCTCCAGGTGCAGAGGCAGAAAGGAAAATTATTAAATGAAATTTAAGCAGTATACAGACTACTCATAGTATAGTTTGCCAGGGAATACAGAGAAAAAGACTGAAAGAAAACTTTATTCTGTTACTATTACACATCAAGAATATAATATTTTTTCTTGAAAGTGAGATATGGCAGGGAAAGAGAATGAGAGACCCATAACTCAGAAAGAGATAGGATTTTAAATATCTTTTTTTAAAAAATCTATTTTTTATTTCAGAATATTTTTATAATACCAAAACAATTATTTTAGTTGGAAAATTAGTCTTGCTCATTTAATTTTTTTTTTTCTTTTAAAATAAAAAATTCCTACAAAGAAACCCCGTCAAAAAAACTGTTTCTAGCTTATTATGTGAGCCTTACTCTCTGTGGTCTTGCAGGTTCTTTATCCTTATTCATCTTTACAAATTTACCCTTCTTTATCTTTAATCTTCCTTCTGTTTCCATTTCACTGTATATACCCTGTGCAAAACTTTAACATTCTGTTAACTGAATGCATTATAACTTGTTCTTGCTTAGTCTTTTGCACTACCCTGAAGTGCTATGTGCATTTCTATAGACAACTTTGCAAAGCCAAATCTCATTATTCTTACTTGCTAAGGGAACTATATATTCACTGTTAGTAAATAAGTAAATACTGTATGATAAGAAAGCAGATAGTGTTAGGAGGGTAACGGTGCTGTACTTTTGTATATATATCTCTGCTTTTTTTGTAATTTTTTGTTCTTGTTTGTTTGTCTTAACCACACTGTAGAAGTTCCTATAACTTTGTCATTTATTTCATACTAAAAGTATTTTCTAAATAAATGCATGACTATTTATAAGTATCCATTCAAATAAATCAACATATCATTTAAAAAAAGCCACAACACTCTTTGTATCTTCTTCATTTTCAGGGAAGATAAGAAGTAAATATTCTGTAAGCCTGCAGCAGAGATGCACAAATCCAGACACAGCATTTTTCTAAAGTCAATCTCACTTGGTTTTCTGAGTTGTCTGAAGTCATGTCAAGGGACAGAATGGTGTCTGCATTTTCTCAGACAAGGTATAAGCATTTTCAATTTTTGTCTGGCTTTCTTTACTGAAATCTTTACTTGGAAGGTAACAGAAGACTAGTCTTTAGAGATGGGCATGGACAAGATCAGATGACATGGGATAGAGCCATGGGCATGGGACTTACATAGTTGCTAGTAGTGCTTCCAAATACTTGCAGTACAAGTTGTGAGCAATTTTATTACACAGAATATCTGTAGAGTTTAGGAGAAATGAACTGACAATTATCAAACATGTTGAATAATGAAAGTTCACTGATATGTTTACATTTTCCAGGTCAGTTATTTTCAATAAATAGTGTAGCATGAACTTCAAAGGATTCACTGAGGGCAAGAATAAGTGTTGTTGCTAACTCAAGGCTCTCTTGTAATAGCTTGGGAACAAAATAATAACAGAGCTAAAAAAGGAGAAAGCAGATCCATTCATCGTATCCAAATGTATAGGAATGGCAGAGTGAGAAATAATCATGTAATACAAAACTGGGAGAGTTAAGTATAACCTACAAGGATGACTCTGTAAGAGCAATATGCTTGGAGCCAAGACAGACCACATCATCCAGGTGAAGAAAACTCTACAGTCTGATAGCTTCATCGTACATGCAGGAGGACAACTGTGGAAGACTATTTAGTCTGGAGCTGATAAAAAGTACAGGAAAACTGTGCCTACTGTTTTGCTACATACTCTTTTCAAAAGGCAAGGAAGGTAATCAGCAACAGTAAGACACTAGGGCTTTTGTTTGCTTGTTTGCTTATGGGAAGTGTTTACGTTTGCTGATTGGCTCTGTCTGTTTTCCAAGAAATGTCTCTGACTGCTTGATACTGAACTTTGAAGAAGCATATCAAAATTTATATCTTTCTCGTCAGAATAGACTATTTCCATTTACTTTAATTATTCAATGGGATAAATCTGTATTTGCACATATCTCCCTGGAGGATGGGAAATATGTATTATCAGATCATCAGAGATGGGCTCCCTAGACATGTGATTTGATATGCCCTACAACATTCATTTAGATAGTGTAAATTGTGTAATGAGCACAATTATCACTGCAGCTAGCTAATGATAACACTGTGAAAGGTTATGCTGCGCTATGAAATATTTCTTTTGACTGATAATAGTTATTTTTCTATTATTTCACTTAATTGAAGTCAAAGGATTTGCTGATGTGATTTAATATTGAGTTTTTAATTTAAATTTTCTTTGTAAAACTGTCATGAAAATTTACTAGTAGAGGAAAAAATCCATTAACACTACTCTTCACAGTAGTGACCATTGAAAATTATAAAACTTAGATATTTTAATCAGCTGTCAAAGATGGCCCATTTAGCCTGAATGACTAGAATTTGAAAAAGCAGATTTAGACAATGCTCTGTTTAAAGTCAAGGCAGGCTCCATGTAAAAAATTTCAGATGCGGTTTTCAAGTACTCTGTCATAGACAGTCTTTGTTATTGATTTAAATTTGAGCATTTTTTAAACTAGACAAGACTGAAAGTAAATACTGTAAAATTAAGAAATAAAATAAACTATAAAATATATTGGATTTCATGGACTCCAAGTGAATCTAAACTGTTGTTTGGGAACTAGTACTGTTAGGGACTCCTGCCTCAAACAAGGGGCTATTGATGATGTTGTTTGCACCAAATATATCTGCTGAATGAAGATGAAGTGGGGTGATCTTGTTGACTGTAATTGTGTACTTGGTGGTGTAATTTATATGGTTTTATATTTGATCAGACATAAAACTCTAAGAATGAACTCATAATATGGACTTCAACTGAGGTCACAGATAAATGTCCTGGAAGAAATACATGACATTAAACTCATTTTGATAATTTTGAATCTTCTCCCTAAAGACTCAACATCTGGAGATATTAAAGACCTACTGAATTATCAAAACTCATCTCTAGACAAGTAGAGATGGTTTCTTGAGGAGCGATCCATTGCCTGCTCAGTGCGAGGATATATGCACACATGGGTACTCACACACCTACTTTATCTCCTGGTGCTGTACCACGGACATAGGGCTTTCACCCTGTACTCACCATGGGGATGGCACTTTGAATCACTCACTCAAGTTTCCTCAATCACTGGCACACAAGCACACATCACCCATGGCCCAGCCTAACTGTTGGCACCCTGCATAATCTGCACTGTTTATCCTCCCTGTTCCTTATTTCTCAGTTTTTCCTCCCAAATTATCTAAATCCATATCTTCCATCACATTTGATTCCCTCCCCAAATGTTCCATAGTAAGTCTTGTGCCACTGCAAAATGCCCTTCCACTGCATAACACCCCAGGCACAAGCTTGCTCAGTCCAAAAGGGGACCACGAGAGCTGCTTCTGTTGACCTGTCACGATAGGTGCAAAATTAATCATACCAATATCCTACAATTCTCTTGAGACATTAAGTGGTCTGCAATTGAGCTTACTGAGACCCAATATTGAGAATCTATTTTAGTCATCTTATACACTGAATGAGTTTTGTGATGCTTTAGTACTAATATAATTTCTTTCAAAAAAGTTATGTTCCTGAATCTCACACTGCCAACATTTAAAAAATGTTCTTTACTATGTGGTTCAAAGATGAGAATTAGGTAATATTCCCCTTCATATCAAGGATATCAACTAATATGTTAATTCAGTGTCTGACTGCATACAGTGAAGTACAACACAGCTCGCATATATACTCTATCCCTTGAAAACACCTGAACTGTAGGATAACTTGTTTGTGCCTGATGCACAGCTGTGACCAGATGTTACTTCATAATAAAATGGCTGTGAAGGGAAAAACCCATGTAGGGAGCAGTCACAGAGACAAATAATGGTTTTTAAAGGCATGTGCAATTTTTTGGGGTAATTGTGCACTCAGAACAAATCATAGAATTTTAGAATGGCCTTGGTTGAAAAGGACCACAATGATCATTTAGTTCCAACCCCCTGCTATGTGCACGGTTGCCAACCACCAGACCAGGCTGCCCAGAGTTACATCCAGCCTGGCCTTGAATGCCTCCAGGGATGAGGCATCTACAACCTCTGTGTGAAAAACGTCCTCCTAATATCTAACCTAAACCTCCCCTGTCTCAGTTTAAAAAAATTCCCCCTTGTCCTATCACTATTCACCCTCATAAGCAGCCATTTGTCTTCCTGCTTATATGTTCCCTTCAAGTATTGGAAGGCCAGAATGAGGTCTCCCCGGAGCCTTCTCTTCTCCAAGCTAAATAAGCCCAGTTCCCTCAACCTTTCCTCATAGGAGAGGTGCTCCAGCCCTCTGATCATCTTAGTGGCCCTCCTCTGGACCCGCTCCAAGAGCTCCATGTCCTTCCTGTACTGGGGGCCGCAGGCTTGGATGCAGTGCTGTAGATGGGGCCTCACAAGAGCTGAGTAGAGGGGGACAATCACCTCCCTCTCTCTTCCGGCCACCCCTTTTTTAATGCAGCTCAGAACACAGTTGGCCTTCTGGGCTGCAAGCGCACACTGCTGGCTCATATCCAGCTTCTCATCCACCAAGACACCCAAGTCCTTCTCCACAGGGCTGCTCTCCAGGAGTTCTTCCCCAGCTTGTATAAATATCTGGGATTGCCCCAACCCAAGTGCAGCACCCTGCACTTGGCTCTACTGAACCACATTCACTTCAACATCTTGATCATCTAAGTTCCCTTCCATCCTTGATACATTCTTCTCCTTTAAGGACAAAATTGGGTAGTACATCCTTATTATCTGCAGCTGATCCCTTTGAATCTAATTTATAACTCATATATTCATTTTCATTTGACAGTTTCTGAGGACGTTCTGAAATCTTGCAAAAAAGTTTTTCTGAACTCTTTTATGTCCAACCACAAGAAGATAGTAAGGGATATTATTATTATTGAGTTTCTTTTTAAAAAGCTCAGATTTTTTTCCATATGTTTTTATTCTTTTGCTTGTGTGATGTTGTTCTGTTGTGGAGTTATTATTAATATTATTATTATTATTATTAAACATATGTATATGATTTCTTTTTATTTTTCCTTCAAGGAAATCAACTCTAAGGACTCCTAAATTTAAATATATTTCTTTATCTGGCACTGTTACTGAAAATGCTCCCAAAGTTGATAAATCTTTAACTGCTAATAGATATGCAAAATATCCTCTTGGAGAGGTTTCATCTCTGCATGAAGCAATATTGATGCTGCAAGCAGGAAAATCTCTATTTTCAGGTGAGAAATCTGGCCAGTATTGTGTCTTCTTAGCCTGCCAAATTCTGACAAATTTGTTGTACACACACTTTCATCCAAGCATACACGAATAAAAGGATTTAAAAATTCATGCATTAATAAGGGAACACAGGTGGTTGTATTATAGGCATTAATAGAAAATAAAGGAAAGGATAGCACATGAGTTTTATTCATATGGGACAAGACTGATTATGCTACTGTATTTATCTCAGAATTTTAAGGGTTTTTTTTTTTGTTTGTTTGTTTTATTCATTTGTTTTCAAATGTCCACATCCTAGATTTTACAAAATATTGAATGCCTACCAGTCTAAATGTTTGTTTCCAAGTCTTTCTTTTCTATAAATTGTTTTAAGGTACTGTAATCTGATCCTCTGTTTGCGGTGGCTCATGATTTCAGCTTCATTGCCACTTGAGAGCTAAAGTATTGCTTTCTTCAACACTGCTGTCACTTAATTCACATGAGAACCCATAGAGCTCCTACAAAGTTATTAAATAGAAACAGTTGCCTGGCTCAGCTGAATGGGTTTGAATAGTATCTCACTTAAATTTAGATGGATGACATCTATCTGAAAATGTTACAAAATACTTAAATTTAGCAGGTTAGAGTTTTATTGTACACAATCAGGACACATGCTTATACTGTAAACACTGTTCATATTTACTTTATGAATAAGCTACTAGAAATTAATTTATCTTATGTTTATTCAGAATGTAATCTATGTAATCAAAATCAACTGGTTAATGTTTCAGTCTGTGACAGTACACTATTTGGCAATAGACAGGTTCAGGAAATATCTTCCTGTTTTACACATGTGAATGGATGAAAGCGTAAATGGAAAATACATTCTGTTAATCATCACATATGCAACTTCTGAATGCCGTATTTCACTCTAGTCCTTCCTCAGGTTTTCATTTTCTTTTGGCTCAATTTCAGTCCCAATGAACTCCAACAATATCTACTCAGGAAAGAAAGATCATGTGGAAAAGTGCAAGAGTGCACTGAGAGTGCAGTTGGAAGGAGATGTAAAAAATTAAAATACAATAAAACTCAGCTGTTCTGCAAGTGAGAGCCAAAGAATAAATAAACAGCAAAAATTAGTCCAGCCTGTAACAGAGCAATAAATCTGTTTTTAAATAGCTAATATCTTAGGGGGGAATAAAGAAAGTAAAGTAATTGAGAAATTTTTACCATGACCTTTCCATAACATACAAATCTGACCATTCCTATTTCCAACTATTTCTAATATTCCCAATAATTTTGTGATCTTGCTTGTTCAAAGCCTCTGCACATTCAGTATTGTCTCATATCAAAGATTATTCTGGAAAGAAGTTGGCAGGTCCCTCATTGGTTCATTTCAGAAGTATGAATACCATTCATTAGAAGAGCTTTTGGAATGAATTGCTTGCAGCATTTGGGTGAATGGTGCATTTGTGGCTGATGTAAATCATTCATTCTTCACTTGCTTAGTTTCACATCCTTTTGGAGATGGCTGCAGTCCATGACTCAAACCCCAGATATAATAATGGTGGTACAGTAAATAAAAAGAATATCGTGTCCTGAAGTCCTAGTAATGGAATACTCAACAGCTAGCACTTATCAATAAATTAGACAAAAAGCACCTGTGGGTAGAGAGTTATTTGAGAAACTGCATAGCACAAACAATCCTGAACCAAATGTCTGGCAGCCCATGATCAGTCGGTAGCTTATAATCATTAGACTTTTTCCAAACAATAATCTCCAGGAATTTGTTAAAGAAAGAGTAAAGTAAAAACTGCTTTTCCTTAAGAAGTTTAAAAACTGTATTGTCAGTTTTTCTATCCCCTCATAATAAACAACTGGGCAGTCCTGCACGATAATCTTTTATATCACTTCTATATTGAATTTGAATTACAGTTCAGATAATGTTTAATAATTTTTATTGATAAAATATAGTATAGGTGCAAACAGAGTTTTGTCCTTCCTAAAGGATTCATGAATGCAGAATGATGTCACTGAAAAAGGTCAAATTAGGGCCATGTCTGCATTTCCCAATACAAGTTTATTGAAAAAAGTGACTGATTTGTGTGACCCAGGGAGACAGTGTACAAGAAGTAGAATGTCAAGAGTTTACGGGTTGGTTCAGGATGAAGAGATTTTGCAAAATCTGTGCCTCTGGAAAAGAGAAACAGGGGACCCAAAAATAATTAAAAACAGCAGTAATAGTCTGAGGAGAAACAAACTAATTTACTAACTATAGTATCAGAATGCATAACATCAGGATAACACACTATAATACAATATAATTAGAATTAAAGCTAATAAATCAAGTATAATGAGAGAATTTGAAAGGTGGATAGGCCTCACCATAACATTGAGGTGAGATGTGCAATCTGGTTGAGCAGCAGGAAGGAGAGCCTGACGAAGAAGGACCATCAGATGACCTACCAAGGCCTTATATCTGTTCCCCTTGAGCAGAAATGATAACAACAGAGTGAACAGTCTTTTGGGGAATGTAGTTATTCTTCTCTTCTGGGACAGGTACCTGGAATTGGAGCATTAACACCTTAACTCCCAGTACACTACATGACGTTATGATGTGGAATACAAATAAGCAAAAATCATAAAATGATGACAGGAAGTAACTGAGAGAGTCATCTGAAAAACACATTCCTGGTACAAAAAAAAATATATCCTACTGCAGATGTGCTTTCAATACTGCAGGAGAAAAATCCTACCAAAGGGCATCTTGAACTGATTCACATCTTTGCCAGTCTGAATGGGTGACATCCGTCAAAAAAGACAATCTAAACTACTAGTTCAAGAAGATGCTTTAATTTTATCTATTTATTTATGGCTTTTGTTTGTTTGTTTGTTTGTTTGCTTGTTTTGTTTTTTGTTTTTCCCAGGGGATATTTTACTTATATAAGTAATTAAATATTCACTGGTACAGGGACTGGCTTTAAGATCACTTACTTCTCAGGTGAAGGAATTATGTATAGGCTCCTGAGATTTAATCTATAACACCAGAAATAGGAGTAAGTATACCTAAATCCATTTACAAAGTGTCATTTAATGGCTCCAACACTTTACTGTCAGAATGGAACTGGGTTCAAATTCCCTTAAGCAGAAAAAACATATGAATCCAAGTGCCCTTTATAGACACCTTCTTAAAAGGGAAATGCTTCCTCCTCCTCCATTGCTGTGAGCACCTCATGCTCCCTGCTCACACTTTTCTCAATGTGATAGAAGTCATTTTTTCAACAGTAACTTAAATGTTGAAATAAAAAAAGAAGACCTTGTGAAGTGAAGATTATGCTAGCACCTCTACTGAGGCTTTATATAATTGGTTTTTCCTCAGTAATTCCAATCAAGTTTAAGGCAAGAAAGGCACAAGAAGGAATGTTGTGGCATATCACTTTACCTTTTGCTCAGTGAGTTACCCAACAGCAAAATTAATTCATTGAGTCCATATACATAATGGATGGTATAAGTGACATTTTATGAAATCATGTTCAGTTCAGTTATTATAGAACATGCACTGTCGTTTTAATAAATAATCATTATAATGTGTTGTAATTATGTATCATTTTTATCTTAATATTTTAAATTCCACTATTCTTTGCTGAAGCCTCAGAGTACTGTTGACTAAGATGGTAACTCTAATTTTACACTTTTTTTTGTAATGGAATGAATATTAACATCAAATACTAATACACAGTGATTGCAAAACTTTCATACTTTCCCAACACTCTCCCTTTTTCTCTTTATAAATATATGAAAAGTCATCTCACTGCTCTGTTTGAAATCTCTCCGTAACTATTTGTTCTTCTGAAATGCCTAAAAGAGCCATGGGGAGAACTAAGTGTGCTGTGACCTCTGTTTTTCATTGGACACTTGGAATTATCTCTACAGCAGCTACTTTAAGCTATATCAAATCTTCCTATCTGACACAGCACTTAAGGAAACAAACTTTGCCTGGAGGGTTTTCAGATTGCAAAACCTCTTTCAACAAAGTGCAGCCTTGAGAGACTATCCTCAATGTGACCAGAAGGCAGCTGTAGCCACACTCATCTCTCCTGAAGCCAGAGCTTCTCCCTGAGTTCTCATACCTGGCCATGTTCTCTTCCATGTCCATGTCTGTCAGAAACTGTAAGTCAGTCAACTACAGATAGAATAAGGAGACAGCAAGAAGTCGTGGTGATGCTTGCCTGACAATCCAGTTGTCCTCAACAATATGGCAGGGTAGCATGAGGAAGGATTTAGAAGGGAGGCAAAAGCCTCTTGGATTCTCCTACATTGCAATAATATGTGTGCTGAGTGCCTCCTTATGTGTTTCACTGTGACAAAAACAACACCCTCTCCCAAGAATATAATAATTCTTACCACACCTACTGCTCAGTTCCTTCCTTACACATGGTGAAGCTAATTTGTAATGTCTCATGAAATTGCAAAAACTATCAAACATATTGTGATTTTTTTTTTTCCCCAAAAGATTAAAATTTCCAGTAAAAGCAGATTGGACTTATTTGCAAAGTACTCCTTGGAAAGTGAAGAATTCATGCAAATATTGACTTCAGGAACATTTATACTGTGCTATATTTGAGCACATTACTAATTCTTCAATGAAGGCTCAAAGGATTTTGTTTAACTTATTGTGCTTTTTTTAAATCACTATATGTTTATGTATATTTAGGTGTGGACCCAGGAAAGGTTATGTCCTGGATAATGGCAAGTAGCATGGATACAAGATTACAGTTTGATAAGCATAGAACTGTTGATGCAATATGTCTAAATCAGAGTAAGCACAAAGTTATGCTGTAAAACAAAACGCGTCCTTTTTTTCCCCCAGATTTGTTCTTGTCATTGGTAAAGAATCTTTGCTGGTTTATTTTTTCCTCAGAAGTGCAAACTTCCTCATGTCAGCGATTATGCTTGCTTTGCACAGTAGAGGACAGCATGCATTTTTTTCTTTTACTGCTGACTCTATCCACATTTTGCCTGATGTGCTTTTCCATCCCCACCTTCACCTTCTGCACCCTGTGAACATAAAAGATAAAAAATAGATTAAATGCAAGGGAGCTGAAGAAACTGAAGTGATCACGCAGCTCCTGATTTTCTCTGCTCAAAGAACTACTGTCACTTTCTCCAGTAAGAAGAATCTCTCATGTATCTTGTGGGATTCAAATGAAAGGGTATCACTGCATTAAAAATTCAAGACCGCATTTTGTCTTTGTCCCTTATTATTCAAGTATACTAATTGAAATCAAAGGCAGCATTTGACACAAATGCATACAATCTGACCTAGAAAATTTTGGAGGTAGGCAAGTTGTATGCAATGATTGTGGTTGTTTTTTGAACAGAAATGTCTTAAGATTACTTTAAAACAATGGTATTCTGCAATTATTATTATTATTTTTTTGTCTATTGCAATGAAAAACTTTACTGTAAAGGAAAATATTACTGTTATGCTTTCAGTCAGTTTGACACACTAAAAGGTTTCTTTGTTTTTTATATTTTAAGGAACAAACACATCTCCTATTTTCAAACAAAATACTTTCTCTTCAGAAAAGGAACAGAGGCGTCCATCGTGTATGTTTTGCCATTGATTTTTACAGGAGTGTTGAATAATGTAGTTCTGTAGCACAGTCATTCTCACTGTCTGTATGTGTGTTTGTACGTCTGAGATAGAGACCTTTTCTCTCTCTTTCACTCTCCTGTTTTTGGCAAGCTGAGCAGGGGGATCTATTTTTTGACAAGCTGCCACTCTCGAGAGGGCATGAAATCTGCATTTCCTTTCATCTATCTGGATTAGGGGATTATCCTGCAGTCTGCTTGGTGTCTGAAATTCTTTACATCCTTCATTTTTGAGTTCTTAAATCTAATATTACAACAACAGGTGTGTTTCTAAGATTTGGCACTTGTTTAGGCAAGTGAGAGGTTTCATCATATGGCTGATTGATATCTTACAACCACATTTTTTTTTCACAAAGACCTCATTTTGGAAAGTAAGAGTATCATAATAAGCAAGTAATGCTCTTTATTTTTCTTCTTTTTTCAATAAAAATACATCAAACAACAAAGTTGGAAGCCTGCCTTTTTATTTGATCCAGTTTTGATCCAGAAAAGAAAAGAAAGAAATTAATTAGAGCAGCAAAAACTGTGTGTAAAGAGAAAGGTTTGTACAGTCTCAAGTGTAATACTGGAATAAAAAATAGAATTTAAGTTAAAAAAAAACTTTAGAAGGAAGTGCTGTTCCACTTAATTGCCTTCCCATTTCCAAACTGATTATAACAGCTCTAGACTAAGTGCCTCCACACTCCCAACACCTTCACCCCACAGGCAGGAATACCAAATCAACTGGAAAGGAGCAAGAAATGGAGGTATCCTACCACTTCCTACCATCAGATGTGCATTGATCATCCTGGCCCTCTTCCTCATTGAGAGAGTCTCCATTAGTTTGGACTAGATGTTCTGGGCCTGGTGTGTGGCAGCACTGATTTTTGCTGCAGTGTTTCGGGGAGTTGTCAATAGTAAGTGGCAGAGATGGTGAGCAAACAAACAAAAGATAATCACTCCAGCTGGAGAGAAAAATAAAGATTAAAAGGCATAATTTTGCCTTCTCAACAGGATTATTCAATTCTATTGTAATAATAAATATTAGAAAGTGGCCTGTACATTTTAGGCCATTTTATTTTTCTTTAGGTCTTTCATATTTAAACCAAACCTCTTCTATTTTCTAATATTCAGATATTTTATCAAGAATTAATTCTGCTATCTGTCACAGAATATCACAGAATCACAGAATTGTAGGGGTTGGAAGGGACCTCCAGAGATCATTGAGTCCAACCCCCCTGCCAAAGCAGGTTCCCTACACCAGGTCACACAGGTAGGCATCCAGGCAGGTCTTGAACATCTCCAGAGAAGGAGACTCCACAACCTCCCTGGGCAGCCTGTTCCAGTGCTCCGTCACCCTCACTGTAAAGAAGTTCTTGAATATGTCAATGAATTCTTTATCTCTGTGTCACATTAATACCTTATTCCTCTAGTTTGTTTGGTTGTTTGTTTGTTTGTTTGTTTGCATCAAAAAAAAACCCCACAACCTTAATGATTCTTCACCTTTTCAAACTGCTCTGGAAGGAACATCATTAATCCTTTCTGTATTTGCTTCTGAATGTACATCTATAAAAAGAAACAAATTCAGAAATCCACTTTCATTTTTACTCTAAGTCCTTTTTCAAGTCCATTCATTCAAAACCAGTGTTTTCCATTCCACGAAGATGATGTAGACTTCATTTTTCTTGTTATATGACCTTGTACATGTTCAAATTAACCTTACCATTTCTTTACCAAATGATGCATAGCAATCTTTATTACCAACCTGCCTCCAGTATTATTTACTTCTCTACCGGTGTTCATGTCACTCACAAATTTATTTGTATTGATTCTATATTTTCTTCCACAACACTGATAGCATCACTGGTCCCTGGTGCACATACGGGAGAACATGTAATCTATAAACACTCAGTTGATCAGTCTTTAATACCATGAATATGGATTTTGTGGAGTTTGAACTGTGCCATACTTTCAGCAATTTCTTATGGTTAAGACAAAAAGCTATGTGTTCTACCTTTAGATGAATTATAAAGGGTCTAGACCAAAATCTTAGACCAAATGCAATCTCATCAAAGAAACACCATTTGTTTGATTGGAGCCATTTATTATGAAGCTATGTTAATTGTCAATAATTATGCCTTACTGAGTACTGATTATCTTTATTGATTGATTACAACCCATCCTATTCTCTATTCATGATTAGATGAAAAGCAGTCCAACTTAGCAGCATTTTCTGAGTTTACATCTTCAACCTTTCTTAAATTTCACTGCAATAAAAACTCTCCTAAAAGTCTGATCAAGTTAATACTAGAGAACTGGGAAAAATTGGCCACTTCTATCTGTCATAGGCCACAAAACAGTGAATCTCCTCTCTCACAAACAGTGAACTCCAGTTTAACAGCCCTCCACCCCCCAAATACTTTTATTATAGATTTTTGGCAGCTTTTTGTCATAGCCAGCTTACATATGTTTACCTTTAGTCCAATACTGTTTGTTAACATCAGTGGTCAAACTTTCTTCAGAATATATTCCCTACTCTTCTCTGAAGTATCCTTCAAATACCAGTCATATGCTTTTCATCTCTTCTTCTGCCAGGCAAAAAGAGGTATAATTTGTTTGACTAAACAAGAGAAATATCCTATTCTGATTATCATAATGTTAGTTTTCCCTCCAACAGTTTTCACTTTAAAATACATTTTCTTGTGTGTAAAAAGATGAACTTACTACTTAGCAATGCCTGATGAGTTCTATTTCCTGTTTTAACTGTAAAAACATCTATTGAAGATATTTTTTTCCTGAGACACACTAGGACACTTGTTAACAGATATTCTGTTGCTAACTAATACATCCAAATCTCTCTTTTCATTTCATATGAGCAACACCAGATAGTAGCTCTGATTCAACATCAGTAGTTCACAGACAATTCTATTCAGTGATCCAATCCTGTGATTTAAAAATGTTTAACCTATTTAATGGTGGCTGTTAATCATCCTCTTGAGCTGGTAATAGAAGAGAATGTATTTCATTTTCACTGGAAGATATGAACACCTGATCTTCTCTCCAAAGACAGAAAAGTACTCAATCAAGTAGTTCAGCCTCTTCTGTGTCATAGGGATGGCTATTCTTGTCAAAATTTTTTGACAAGCAGACCCCTCTCAAAAAAACATGAGGAATTTAATTCTCCTGCTAAAAAGTTTCTATGTATAGTATCAGAACATTCTCTCATCTTTTAATCAGAGCAAAAAGAAGCACTTTGAAAAAAAGTTAAACAGTTATATATACCTAATGATTAGGTTTTGATTCATCTTCTGTGTATTAAGAAGGGTGAGGAACAAGAACTTTGATGCCCTTTTTTAAAACATCTCTCCTGTTTTAGATTTCTTTTATATATATATATTTCTGAAATAAATTGACTTTCCTTGAATCTATTAAATTTCTGAAAAAAGTTATAAGTTTTCTTCAGAGACGTCTGGGATCTCCTCTACAGATTTTGTAAAATGTATGTGGTGGCAGTAACAGAGACAAGGAAAAATGGAGGCAAGGTAGAAGTGAAACATCATTTCAATTACAGAAAAGATAGGTTCAAGTTTCATCATAAAAATAGCTCAGAGATAAAAGATAGCTAACAGAACTACAATACCACTAGAATGGCAGCAGGTCTCCCTTGTTAATTTGCCACTCAGATGCTATAAATCAGCTATTTTCTTCCCCTATCACACACATTTATGAGCTAGGTGACTGATGACTTACAACTTGTTACTATGGCTTACGTTCTTACTCCTGACAAATATAAGGGGCAGAACCACACTAGAATTTATTGAAGTTTTCTAAACATGCTTAGGTATTCTTGCTGAAATAATCCAGTCAAAGAAGAGTATCACTACTTAGTGAAAGCTGCTTGGAATAAGTTATTCTTACTTCCATTTTAAGATTTTTGTACTTTCCCTTATAGCTGTTACTATGTGAAATGCTCTGCTGAGCAAGCTAAGCACAAAATTTAAGAGAAGGAAGCCAAAAATAATTGATCTAAACTGATACTAATTAAATAGTAGTTCATATTCCCTCCTTCATCTCCCTGTCCATTTTTGACTGTCTTGGAAATAGCTACTTCATTCTTCACATTATGCATTTAACCTTATTTTTGCCTGAAGAATAACTGGAGATTATTCATACCCATATCTGAGGGCCAAGTGCTGCCATTGTTGTGTATAGCCTAATAATGTACAATAAACCTTTAGTCTGCTCACAAATCACTCAGTCTCTTTTCCCTGTCCAGGAGGGTTTAGTGTCACTTACATTCTTGCTTTCAGTTTCATTTTCCAAGCTAAAATTAAATAAATTTATCAGACAAAGCAGTGACACATTTCCACTGCAGCCTGCTAATTCAGAAAGCACAATTATTTTCTTTAATGATATCTCAAATTTTTAGATGAAGTGCCTCACCTCTTTCAAAAGACTTACTTTAGACATACTGTCTAAAGGTTGGAGTTGCTGGTGCTAGAAAAAAAGTCTTGCTGAGTACTTTGGATATCACTATTGTTTGAGAACATTATGAGAAGGTTTCAAGATATTTATTTGGTTTGTTTGGATAAAAGGATTTTCACATACTTTTCAGAGATTATAGGAAACTTGCATTATTTTGGCATACAGTTCAGCTCTCTCTGTTATGTTCTGCACCAACTCAAGCAGCCAGTAATAATCCTTCTGCAAATATCTTCACTATGATACATCACTTACAAATGGACACACAAATGGACATTAAAAATCTCTGCAAAGAGACATGCTATTGTACTGTAAAACATCTCTTTTGGACAACAAACATCTGAGATGGCAATCAGTGTTCCCTAAATGAGACACAGCTGGGTTTCTCAACCTCAAAAAGTCTGGCAGATCTTTCTATAAAATAAATAGTTCAACATGTCACAACGAGAGGAGTGAAGGGCACAGCAGTACTTTTGGCTGCAGTGAAGTACTTACCTGCTACTCGTAGCCAGGGCTCTCCTAGTGATAGGTGTTTGATGAGGTTGGCCTTTTTTTCACAATAAGAAGTTACTTATCTCAGCCCCACTGAGGCATCATTCACCACAGGACCACATCTTTCATCAAGAATGAGGAAACCTAGCTCCTTCTTTTCCCTTGTTTCATCTGAAATTGAATGCTTTCATGCCTCATAGGAGACTGACACAATTAGTATCCTTTTAGTGGTTTTTGGACCCCTGAGTGAGAGATATTTCACATTCTACAAATAAGTAGCATTTGGACCAATAGAAAGAAAAAAAAGATGAATGTTTATCACCAGAGTATGAGATGAATTAACATCAACTCACTTGAGATGAAGCACCACTGACTTTGAATGTCTTCTACAGTTTCTAGTCATTTGCACAAAAAAGAAATGCTTCCAACAAAAGGATGAGTACAGTTTGTCCTGATATATTGACTTTTCTGGTGGTTAAAGACTCCCAGCTGATGAAGAAGTAAGTTCAAAAAAGAAACAGAAGGATGGATTTAACATCATTTCTTGCCTCTCATTTTTGACTGCAGTGACAGTTTGCAATCATGGATGGGTGCAACACAGTAAGAAACCAAGAATTTAATAAAATATAGGTTAAACTACTCTCAGTTGTGTGAAAAACCATCTCAGACAGACTTGTGGTTAAGCTTTTTGCATGATCTTTGGTGGCACTGCTCAGCAATGACATCTCAGGAAGCATGCAGCATTTTAGCACTAGAAGTTTGGCTGTTAAGTGGTTGTGAGACAAATGACACTGGGTTTAGGGTTCTGAATTCTGTCTTTTAATTACGTGTGAGGACATCTGCCTACCCTTTCTTCTACAATTTTTTTTTATTAACATAGTTGTCTGCATTCATATGTGTAACCAAATACTTGAACATTTAAAGGGTATGTTATCTCTCTCTTTCTTTTTTGCCATTTCATATTTATCATAAGACAGCTATGTAAACTGTAACTAGGAAAAAAAATCAAAAACATAATGCTTTTGGAAGCATCTCTACCTGGAGATGTTGTTTTAAAAATGTTTTATTCAGCACAGTGGAGTTCTGAATTTCAAGATGAATATTTTATAAAATCTTTTTGTTCAAAAACAAGGTAGTGGCTGGCAATGTGGTTACACCCTGGAAAAAAAAAAAAAGAAAATCAGCAAAATGTCAAACACCTTTTGATTTTTTCTTGTACACTGTAAAGTATATAATTAATTGCATATGTTACCATACAATTCACAGGATATTGCACCACACAGTTCTTAGTGCAATCACATTTCTAACATGAAGAAATAAAGGAAATCACAGTCGATATCAAGTGGTTTAAATTCAGGGACCAGGGATCTTCTCAGATGATCTCATAGTATTTCATAGGAGAATTTACTGGTGGTATCTACATCATGCTAACAAACCAAGCTATTAGACATTCGACATAACAATGTAATAACTTGTTGTTGACATAACAGCATGTTTAGAACTTCACATATTTTTATTAACTATTTTGTAATCCAACTTGACTGCCTCTCTGATATTTTCAGAATCTTTTAAAAATTGCATGATTTTGGAATGTTTTAAAAGTTATATGATTTTTGAAGCATTCTTTCTATTCAAATGATTTGAAAACACAATTTAGGCCGCTCTCAATTTTGTGAAAGATTCATTGTGATTTAAACATAATGATGATTGAACCACAGAGATATGGCAAGCTATATTTCTCTGTCTATAATTTTCTCAAGGAATAGAGATGATTATTGCCACATTTCTTCATCTTTATTTAATTATGTATTTTGGAAATTATACAAAGTGAAGATGGAAATAAACTGAAACATTTTAACAGTAGAGAAAATTAACTTTGAAACAAATACACTGATGCAATAAGTAGAGTGAATATAAGTCAGTATATCTATACTGTTAAAGCTTCCTCGACTACAAAGAAAACTCCCTTGTTCCAGATTAGTAGTGCTCACTCATCTATACTAGTACAGAAAGTTCAGTGATGGTTGCATCATTATGTTGCTATAATAGTTTCCCAGGCATACAAGCTGTTTCATGGGCATATACATTTTCCTTGTAGCAAATGCTTAATCTATGACCTATTTAATTCTCCAGAAACAACAGAAATTTGTGGAGGAAGACACTGTCACTGTAGGTTCCTTTTGGCTGTAAATGGCCTGTTGACATTTACCACGGGGCAGGCTTTCCCCTGAATCACTGGGGTGTGTAGTTGCTTCTGTCAGCTGAGGAATTTACAAAGCCAAGTTAATTCTACATGTTCACCCGCGGTCTCCAGACAGAATAGCTTATTTATCAGTCCGTCTCTGCTATACACGAAGCATGATGTGGAGAACCCTGAGCTAGCAGAGATGCAAGTCCGTAAATCCACATGGTGCAGATCAGCTCTATGCCTGACCTAACAAGCTCTGCTCTGCAGCTATCTTTACTAGCTTGAATGCACTGCTGCACAAATGTGGCTTAGCCTGCAGTCAGACCCAAGCTGATTCACATCCAGTTAGCTCAGGGAACTCTGCAGCATGCACACACTGCTTCTTGTTCTGCTTATCATTAGCAAAGCCAGGTCAGATGCATTTGTGCCCCTGCTGTAGACTGATTTATGTACCTGTTTGGAAATCCATCTGAGCAGCACACCATTGAAAACAGATACAAATCACTAGTTCAGCTTGGAAAAGTTTAGTATTTCTTAGAAATTTTGATATCTGAAAAAGTTACTGTTGGTTTATTTTTAATTAAATAGAAATTATCACTTAGCTATAGGGATTATTGTATACTATTAGTTTATTTTTGTCTTCAGCTTAATAACTTTACCATTTATTTTCTGGCAAACATTGCCTGAAAACGAGAGAGTGCCTTTGACACATTACACAGAAAAACGCAATAGCAGTTCCTTCCCAGACGGATTTTTAAGCTGATTTTTAATGTGAATGCAAACTTCTAATTTCTAGGAATTCTCAACAATGGAAGGTTAAAACTAGTGAGACCTGCGCTTTCTGCCTAATTAAAGCACCTATCCCTTTCCAATCTACATAATACTCATAATTGCATGCAAATTATGTGATTTTCAACTGTTTGTAGAATCGGTTTCTATAATTAAATGCAGCACGACAATGTTTTTAAGAGCTCAGAGACATCCCTATGAGTCACATGTATCCTGCAAAGCCTCATTATCACAATCAGAGCTCAGAAGACAACAATTCTGTAACAAACATTGTAGTTTGATACAATGGATCAGGCATGAATAGTTTAAGGAACCATGGCAAGATCTTGTTGATTGCTTCTTTTAACATAAATAATAATGGTAACACAGGCCTTTAACAAAGGCATGTGTCTCTGGGGAGACGGCACTTAATGTGATTGGAATGGAACTGGCAGTGGTCCAGCCTGTGAGTATTCTCACTTAAAACCCCTACAATTAACTTGGTTAATGAGAATCATGTTATACACAAAGTAGTTCATGACATAAAGTTGAGAAAGAATCATCATGCTTGGAGTTAATAGGGGGAGAAGGGACAAATTAATCCAATTACCCCTTTTTTTAGTTATTCCAGGGAAAAGCAAATTTCTTGACAATCAGCTTTCGATGCATTTCCCCAATTAATGCAATTCAATAAAATGAAACAAATCCATGATGTCATTAGCTGAGTTGTGCTTAATGAAGTTGGGCTGTATGAAACATTAACTGCAGTGCTGAAGCCATTTCTTTCAACTGGGATATATGCATTTATCATTTCAGTACATTTACTCTGGAAGTTGCAATCATGAGGCCTTATCACCATAATCATCATGTCCTGATGAATCTTCATAAATTAGCATTTTGATCAGTGTCATCATTTAGCTCAGACTAGGAAGAATTCTATCACTCAGCACCTCCCTGAGAATCGAAACTTCTCAATGGCAAGAAGTTCCTGATGGATAACTGTCAAGCTGGAAATGCAAATAACAGTACTTCTGTTATCAGCTTTTTCGGCTGCTCTCTCTTTCACAGAGTATGTACAGCGGAGTGATTGGTGTAATGTTCTTGTATAAACAACAAAAAACTTTCCTCAGTAATTATAAGTACTGCCAGAAATACATCCGTGCTCCTACTCATGACAAAAGTTTAATGTTCTCCTTTTTCATTTTTATGATTTTTTTGTTGTTAGTTTGGACCATTTCATTTTTGATTTATTTATTTATTTTTTAATTTTAATGGAACAATGTTACTCAAAATATGGAAAAGATTCAAGTCTGATACCTAGTACTGCAACATCTGTTCATGTGAGGCAACATTACTTAGAAAAATCAGGTAGGACATACTGAAAGCAATGATTATTTCTATGTGGGCTATTGGACCAGGCAAAAGCTTCTGACAATATTGTGAACATAGCATCTAAATCTGCTGAATTAAAGCAGAAAACTGGGAATCATCTTTCTAATAAACACAAAATCATTCTCCCCACAAAAACTTTACTGCTATAATCATTATGAAAAGGGAAACATCAGAGTGCTGGAAATTGTATCCCTAATATTAGATTATCTGGCAGACATAACAGAGCAGAAGAAATGGGGTAAATCGCATTGAGAAGTTCAAAGAAATGAGAGGAAGAAGCATTTCACACAACTGGCCTACAAAGGGTGTTTAAAATGAAATGACTAGAGATAGAAAGTTATTTGATTATGGTAGGGTTATTGCACTGATAAATGTTT
Organism: Lagopus leucura; assembly: GCF_019238085.1. NCBI lineage: Eukaryota > Metazoa > Chordata > Aves > Galliformes > Phasianidae > Lagopus > Lagopus leucura. Next base: position 15,454,267 of record NW_024962252.1, read on the forward strand.
GAATATTCCTGTATCTTCGTTTCCTAAATTTTCACTTGTGTACAGCTTTAGAATTACAGCCAAACTGTTTAATTAGATGCCAAAATATTAATTTATTTTCATACAATAATATTGGTCCAATGAAGAAAATTAGCACTCATTTATGCATAAGGAAAGAGCTGCCAGTGTGCAAGTTATAAGCAAGCTCTATCAGACTTTATAATGGTTGAGTGTGAGTTTTATTTATTAACTGGCCTCATTTGCATTATTGTCATCAGTTTAATTATAGATGAAAAATAGCATTACAAATAAGAGATCATTAAAAATAAAATTTGAAACTGATATGTTTGGCTTCAACAAATCTTTGACAACAAAAAACACAGTTTGATTCATCACAGATTTGCATATTCTTTATTATAGAACAATAGGGAGGCCATGAGCATTAATTCAAAGTTCTTGCATTAATTCAGTATTTATTGACCTTTTACTAAAAGCAAGCATGGAATGCAAAGTCCCATCCAGGGAGAAAGCTGTGAATCAGAACTTACTGATTCTCTATCTAATTAGGTCTTGCTTCAGGTTTGTAGGCAGACCTGTAATGAAAAAATGATTTGTAGGTAATTTCAATCTGAAAATTAACGTTTAGTTTGCCATGTAAACATTTTTGAATATTAAGCGAGACATATTAGAGAGAAAAATGTCTTTGCGTCTGTTGATAAGATTTATTTAAATAATAAATACTATGTAATTTTACATTTATTTTAATATCAGAAACTGAAACCAGAGGAAACTTTCATGTTCAAAGTAACATAATTCCGAAAGTGTTTTAGTATCACTTTTCAACACTTCAACACTGAAATGAAATTTTAAGAAAAATCTGCAAGATCTGCTTTATCTGCAAACTTCTCAGAGTATTAGTAACTCTGGAAGAGGAAGCAGTAAAAGTGATACAACAGTCGCTATTTCATTTAAATGCACTCACTGGAAAACAAATGTTTCTACAGTTTTACTACTAGTTTGTTCCATCCAGTTGTAGCTAAGCAACAAGAATTTTGTCATGATTCTGCTGTCACTGCTAATGTCCCCAAACATACGGTTTTCCAAAGCTATAATTACAATTTAACAGTCGTAAAACAAGATGGCAACTATCATGGGACACAGCCTTGCAGATCTTCATGTTACAAATTAAGCCTATGGTAATTACACTAACATTGCCAGCAGCAACCAATCCATTTTCTTACATAAAATCAAGTATTGAACTATGTAGTTTTCAGATAAAAAACAGTTATTTGCATAATGTATAATGAGTTATATCAAGTTTTCACTGTACTCTACTAAAGAAATGCAAAAATATTAAGCATTGTTTAATCGCAGTAATCCTCAACATCTGTCAGGTATTTGGGGGTTTGCTTTCATGTTTTTTATTTTTTATTTTTAATCAGTACCTAAACATGATATGGTCCTGTTTTATGCACAATACTGAAATCTGTTATGCACATACTTCACAACATCTACTTACACTGACAGGAATTTTTTTCTGAGTAGATCCATTAATCTATGATTAGGAGAGCAGGCCTGTCCTAACACTTCCTATAGTCATATTTTAAAGTATTTTATCAGTGTTTATTCCTTCTATATGAGAAGCAAAAACTGTTGCCTACAATCAGTCTTGTTATTGTTGTAGGGAGAATTGCTAGAGAACAGGTGAGGAAATACTCCAGAAAATGGCAGTTGAATTCAATCCAGATTCCTGTTCAGTAGAATCTGAATGAAGCTGAGATCTCAGAAGTTTATATATACTGTCATTAATAAGATTTTTAATTTTAAAAGAATGCTATCACAGAGATGCAGGTTGCCATGAGCATATGATAAAATCTCAGTGACTTCAAAGCATACAACAGTGAAAAGAATCACTATTGTGCTTAACCTCCAGTACAATTTCCAATGAAAAAAAATCTAGTGAATTCCATAATGATGATAAAGTATCTAATCACTTGACAAAAACAAAAAATAACAAGTACTTTGTCAGGAATGTGATACTCACTTTGAGTAGATTAAAGTTTCACAAAAAGTGTTCTGCAGTTCTACCTCTTTGAATATGATTCATAAATGAACTTTAAAAAAAATGAAAACAAAAATATGTCAGAGATTTATATAGAAATCTTTCCAGAACATCAGACAATGTACTAACCTAATAGGTGCTAAGAAATTTGCACCTAAGTTTCAGGCCTTATGTCTGCTTCTGAATTCCTGATAAATAGCTTGCACTTACTATCACATTTGCTATAAATAATATTACAATGTGGTTTGTCTAAATTCCTTTGTAAATTATTATTTTATAAAAAGCACAAGTCCAATTACTTTTATTTATTTATTACATATTTTCGTCTTTGCCCTCATTCTACCTTCAATTTGAATTCTCGTTCTTATACTCTCTCCCAGTTTACTGTGATTTGCAGTAGTTTCAGAATGTTTGTCATCCAGAATGCTGTAGATTAGAATGGGAAATGGGAAAACTATGCCTTCCATTGACTTAAGTAAAGAATATAAGTAATAATATGTTTAAGAACAGTTTTTCTCCTAATTCACCAATAAAAAAAAAGTTTTTTCTCTCCTGGTTCACGAGGAAAAATAAAGGAGGAAACTTTAATTTTTATGTTAGACTTCTTAGGCTAAAAAGATAAGTAAAAATTATATTGAAACAAAGATAATTTTTGAATTTGAGAAGGATATTTTTCTAATTTATTTTTCAAAATACAATTTCTGCATGAAAGGTGAATAAGACAAATTATAATAATACAAAGGAGAAAAACCTATAAAAACATGTACGGAACAAAAGTGTCCCTATGGCAGAGAATTAAGTAGAGCATTTAACAAGCTTTGATACAGATCATTGTCCATTTCTCTGTTTCAATAAATAACAAATATTATACCAGATTGGATTATGAATTTGATTAAATATGTATTATCCTTAACAATTATAATTCTATCATGGTGAACTCAGTTTGGCCTCAATTACTGCTGTATGCATCAAGTGATACCTTCCAGCTATCTTAAAAAAATAGGAGAAAGAAGAAAGCGAATGAAAAACAGTAGGAGAGAGCTGCCCAAATAACAGATCACTACTGCTGCTTATTTCTTTGCACCTCTGTACTGCTGTGCAACTTGCTTGGTACTCCTATAGCTGGCATTAATAAAAAAGTTTCCAAACTAACAGGAAAGGTTTAAGAAATAGAAAGAGTTAATGAAAGAAGTGAATTAACTGAGACATCTGTATCACTTAACACACTTGCAGCTGAAGGAGATTTTTGTAAATAGTACTCCTCTGTTCTAATTATGTATGCACTACACGTTCAGGAAGATACTCATCTAACATTGCTCAGCTAACACTCAAGGTGTCAGGCAGTTAAGCAGACAGATACCCCTCTGTTAAGGAAGATAAATAATCCCTTGTCAGTGGACAATGCAAAACATCCAAAAATATCTATCTATGTAGGTTGCCGTCAATGTCTCTTGTAGGGGCCATTGGCAATGTCTACAGAAGAACGTAGTGCTTAATTTGTAAAGATATTTAATCTTTCAGAGGCTGAAGAGAAGTGAGATGGATCCTACTCATACTGTATTTGTTGCATCAACATATTATTCACAGTTTAAATACTGGAAACCTATAAACTTGATTATTACAGATAACAAATATATGACCCAGCTCAACAAAAGCCTGACCTTTGTGTGCCTGTTGACACCTTTGAGTTTCATGTTCATATATAATGAAATAATTTGCTACATTTCAGCCTTGATGCTTTTTTCTCCTTCTTTTAGGACGTCAGATAAACAAAACCTAGAAAAGACACAGTTCTCAGGGACACCAAGGGAAAAGAAGGAAGAAATGTGGTTTGAGTGTATGTAGGCCATATTTTAAGAAAACTACGCTTTAAAACTAAAAGAGTTGCGCCAAAATAATGCCTTGTATTTTATTATGTTGGCCCACAACATTGGAGACAGATTTTGGTAATATGGTAGTAGAGGGTGAACCTTCCCACACAATTCCATTAAATTTTTTTTTTGCTCTGAGACAGATGGCAGCAGAGGGGCATTCTGACAAATAGCATCTGACATGGAAGTGTGTATGAAGCAAAGGTGTGTGATTGAATTCCTTCATGCAGAAAAGACTTGTACCCACTGACATTCATCAATGATTGATAAATGTTTATGGACACCGAACAGTGGACGTGAGCAGTGAAGTGTTGGATAGTGTGTTTCAGCAGTGGCAACAGCTGCTTGAAAATGTTCCAAGCAGCCATGAAGATTCTTATGAGTGTGGCATGCAGACTCCTGTTTATTGCTGGCAAAAAATTCATGGCCAGTGGTGGCAAATATATTGAAGAAGAGTGTTTTGTAGCTGAGAATTTGTTCTATCAAATAGTGTTATTGTGCTCTTTGTATCTGCTGTATTTTCTGTGGAAATAAATAGGAGGCATAGCTTTCAGAGCAACCTATGTGTACATTTTAAATCAATAACCAAGATATGGAGCTTCACAGACGCACACACAAACAGACCGACTTCCATGTAGTTTCTTTGTGTTGGACTAAAAGAATGCTGACTTCTGTGTCCTAAGCCCATCTCGCCACCGTTCAGTGTGTAGGTAACCCACTGTGACCTGAGTGTTTATTTAAACTACTACTAAGGCTTAATTCAGTACATGCAAAACTGTTTTAAATAAACATTTAGATGTGCAAACTGCTTGGTGGTCTTCATGGTGATAGTGGAATGAGCAGGGGGAGACAACTGCAGAACTGCAGCCTTTTGCAGCAAGTATTGTGAATACACTTGCTGAACATGTAAAAGGAAAACAACTCATGCTTCTGCTGTGGCCTAGTGGTGCCCATTGAAGTTTTACTTTCCCTTATATGCTGCAGGAAAAATGCTAAGGTATAACATTTCTTTACTTGGAATATGGCCAAAGCACTAGCTGATCAAAAAGGAATGCTTGAAAATAGGTAACAAACACCATACACATCATTTACATGGTTGCATCTGTTACTTCACTTCCAAGCATAATGGGTAGCTTAGGAGATCTCTGCTGAGTTTATTTTTAACTGGCTACATCCAGAGTAAACTAAACACATACTTCAGTCTTCTGTCCTTATATCTCAACTTCCACGGAATTACCTTGTGTTACCAGTCTAGATAGATGAATATTTCAGATTTAACACTTGCTCAATCTCATTCAAATACTACTGTTTAATTTGAAACATAACTGTGTTGAAACACAACCTTGTAAAGTGTCTGTTTTTTTCAGAGAATAGTTATAAATTTTTATCAGCTATTATTGGTTTTATTACACACATCTATATCAATTAGTTTATTTTGAAAGAAGAGAATAAACTTATAAAATTGAAATCAGGTATATTGTATATTCTACTGTATTTTTATCTCTTTGAGGAAAAATATTGCTTAATTATTTTACACATACACACTTTATAAAATTATTTCTGTAAATATTAAATTGTGCCTATAACAACAACAAGATTTTAGGAACCTTGATAATTAATCTGGAGATTAAAATTGCATACTTTAGGTTTTTTTAAAAAACCTAAGGCTTTTTCAAGTTAAAGCTTATGATGAGATTTATATATTGATGTAAATACTGACAGTGTTTGGAAGACTCTGTATTACAGAGAAGAAAAATAAAATATGTGAGATAGGAAATTAATAGAATGCTCTTTTAAAGATAAACACATATACTAGTACTGAAAGAGGAATCTCTAAAACATTGAATATTAAATAATAAAATCCAAAATATGAGAGTTTTTGCTCGGTAATGAATAGCTGTGAATAAAATCTTACAAGAAGACATTGAACAAAAATATCCTTGAGATTTAAACATATTTTGTTTACATATTTTATACTTTTTTCTACTATTCAGATGATAACATCATCTATATACTGTCAAGAGAAGAATAAAAGGTAGTCTCTCAGGGTTGTTTTTTCTGTCTTCATCCAAAATGAACTACAGTTTATGAAAACCTCAGTATGAAACATAAAAGTTTTTAAGGAATCTTAACTTTTTTCTACATGTGTCCAAACATCCTGTTTTGATTCTGATCTTCATTAGACTGGTTATATCCACGCAGATTTCCAGTACAAAACTCACTTACTTGTGTCTCCCCAGAGAGCTTTTCCGGGAGGACTTTCTGAAATGTTTCATCAACATGTCATCACAGGATCTGCGATGTTCAGAGCCACTTTGTATGACACAAGCTTAGTAAAGTTTTGTGCCACAATGTGTTATTTACTTAATATCTCAGTTATTAGGAGGCTCATCCAAGAGAAAAATAAAAACATATTAAATTCTCCTCCTGTTAGGAAGCCTCCTGTTGAAACACAGTCCCCTTTACCTTTATCTAGAGAACAACACTACCTGAAAACCTCACATCTTCTTTAGCAGTTGCGTGTTCCTGAAAGAAGAATGCAGACTGAAGAATGAGTGAGAAAGCAGGTAAGAGGAATGTACACATATCTACAAGTTCTTTATTACGTATGAATTACGTGGAGGTAATGAAAAAAAAGGAAAGAGTTAAAAAGTAGAAAAAATGTTGGGTGCATAAAAATGATACACCACTTTTTCTTAACTTAAAAACACTTTCTAAAATGACCACTTTGACAATTCATTCTGAGTTTGCCTACTTCTAAAGAGATGAAAATAAACAATACAATACCTTCAATATTTCAAAGTAGTCTTTCTCAAGTTGGATGCTTTTAAAAACATATTTCATCCCAAATCTATTTTTCCTCTCTGTAGATTTCTTTTCATGTTCAGGAGCTTCATGGGCAATGTTCAAATAGTTATTGAAGTTCTTTTGATTCAGCTGTTCCTTTTTTTTTTTCTTTCTTTCTTTCTTTCCTTCTTTTTTCTTTTTTCTTTTTTTTTTTTTTTTTAAATTCTAATATTGCCTTTATAATTTTCAAATAAATTTTCAATCAATATTTTTGTATAGATTCCGTACAGCCCCAGGAAGCAAGAAATAATATTCTCTTCTAACAGTGAAACAAAATACACTGTTTCTCTAGGTACACTGAATTTGTAACCTCCATTTTTCTTTCTAATGCAGCATTTTCTTTGTCTCTAGAAACTAATCAAGGTCTTTTGGCAGTCTAAACTAGGTCTCCTGAAACTCAAGTCATATCAATATCCCTGTCTGCATCTGATTTACAGGAATGCATCTTCAGTTCAAAGCTCATTCCCCTTACGCTGTCTGCATCAGATTTCACTTGTACCTGGATATGACATTGGCTGAACTAACATCCTCTCTGCAGCTCACTTCTTGTTACTTAATGTCAAATACTGTTATTGCAGAAGTGCCAGCTGGAGTCTGGGGGATGGGATACAGTGGTTTCCTAATGAAGATTTCCGATTAAAACCGAGACAAGCAAAGCGTTCATATTCAGCATGTTTTTACAAAACAGCAACAAAAACAACAACAACATTACAGGATAAGTCTAACTGCTCAGGGATAAAGTTAATTAATTAAACTCTCCATCTCATAGGGTTCATGTAGTTGAAATTTCCTAAGCCTGCTGAAAAATGTTGGTAAGAGAAACATAAATCATATTATCTAATATGGAAATTCCACACTCTTTGGTGACTTCAATGCCTATTTGGGATTTACTGTGCCAAAAAAAAAAAAAGGGAATTGTATTTTGTTCTGACAAAGTCATTAGTGTCATATGTTTGGGCATGAATATGTCAAAGTCCTCCATTTGCTTCTATTCACCTTGAACATATAGTAGTATAATATAATTTCTTTGTTTTATATAGCCCCATGCCTTTTAACTAGCTTGTGATGAAAGATTATAAGCTCTCTACCACTTGGGATTTCATTTATACTGTGGAAGGTGCCTGACTTGATTCATGTTTACAAGGAGCTTTGAAAATAAAGATATTTGATTATTTATATGTGTATTTCACTAGAATCATCAATTCTAATTTGTAAGGGCCCTCAATTGTGGGCACAAATATAAATCAGACACTGAGAATATCTACACAGGAGAAAATAGTGCCTTAACTAGGGATGTACTATGGCAAGTTTTTAAGACCTGCTTTAGTGATTAAACTTTTGGATAGAGATTTCCTGACATTATGTCATGGTTTTATGTTTTTTTTGTTTTTGTTTTTGGATTTCAGTA
>NW_024962252.1:15462443-15633065 GCF_019238085.1 Lagopus leucura
GCCCCTGTCACGGACATAGATTGATCTGGTCAAATCCGTGACACATTACTTAGGTATTTCTTTGCCTCGGTGTGCCTTGTATCCCATTCCTTCTAGTGTAAGAACTTTGAAGACAATGGGGAGATAGAAAGATCTCTGAAGATCCACTCTTTTCCAAAATATAGATATTTAACTGGAAAATTAGAGAACATAAAGGAGGGTGGATTCCAGTGCAAAAAAGCCTGTCTAAAGGCAGTTCTAGAATAATACTGTATAATTGAAATATAGATATTTTATTTAGACAAGTTAAACTCTTATTAACTCATAAATAAAAAAATGTCACTGATGGCTAAGTATGTTTATGAGATCAGACATGTCTAGAGATCTTAATTTACATTACAGGCTATATGCTTAACCCTATACTGATTGAGAGCTCAGGGAAAGAGAAGTCTTCCAAAATAGGCACTTCTGAACAAACAAGTATAAATAAGTTTAGTTTCATCGAATGGTGTCAGCTACTTAAGATAGCACCTAATTATTTTTTTATAAAAATGGTATTTTGAAGATAGATAGACTGAATTGACGCGTAGTTATTAGATGATGGCAAAATTCCAGTTAAGGGAAAATTCGGGTAGATTACATTCATTTTCCATGTATGCGTGAATCATCCATTGTCTAAGCAATCGAGTAGATTTGCTCAAGTATATTTTGGAGCTTATTTTTTTTTAATTTAAGGTACCCTGGAGTGATCTTGGATATATTTATTAGCACATTGCGATCAGAAAAGCAATAAAAATGTTTAGGAGATCTGATAGGAATTCAGAAAGAGTCTGTTGTACTCGTAGCTGAGTATCCTGCTATGCTTACACAGTTCCAGTCTGAGAAATTTGGAATGATAAAAAAAAAACACAGGGATATGAGTAAGAAGGTTCTTGGTGGATATAAAGAGCACTGTACCCACACACCTTGAATGATTATATCTAAATAATTGCAGCTGTAATTCTCTGAGTAAGAATTTTACATATGTCCACAGTGTAAATTTGCTAAAAATTTGTAGCTAAGCTCTCAATAGAGTCCTGTGTTGCAGTTTTCCTCTTACACCTTCAACAGATTTTTCTGAAATTGTCTCTGGTTTGCTACAGATCATGTATAGGTGGTTCCCTAAAATGAATGGATACTCAGTGTTTTCTGTGACTCCTCCAAGATTTAAGAAAGAATGGTTTGTCTGACAGAAATTCAGGTAGAGAATATAAATTCGGACAGGCTCTTCATAGTGCACATGCTGAAGGAAGTATTCTGGTTCCGGGAGACTTGGAGTAAGTATATAGGAACTATGACCTAATGGTTAATTCAGGGGAGGGAAACATGTATGGAATAGGTATTCGCTAGTAGTCTTGAAAGACAACAAGGAATTGAGATTTGAGGAGAGAAATTGCAGACCAGATATTCAGTGGGATTGCATATAATCTACTGTTGCATTCTGGTCACTTCCTGTAGATTTTACGATGGGCACATGTAGATAAACTCTTCAGGATATTTCACTGTCTAAAATGCTCTTGGAGGAATAATATGAAAGACAACTCTGTAAATGTCTCTTCTTGTTTCAGAAATCACTTTCTCTGATGGGACCCAGAAATGAGCTCTCTGCACTGTTAGCCATTTAATCCCTGCCAGAAAAGAACATGCTGGTGGCTGTCAAAGGGGATACAGAAAAGAGGCTAAAAAAATCATTTTGTGTTTGTGATAAGGAGTTTTGCCTTCTGTAATACCTTTGTTTTTATAATATCAGAGAATGTGCTGCCCTCAACACTCAACATACACAGTCTTTAAAATAAACTGAAGGAGAACATACCTAATTTAGAGCTCAACAGTTTTGATCTCTTCTTGTTTCTCTCTGCTTTTTTTTTTTTTTTTCCGTTAACAATATATCTGACAGCAGTACCATGTAAAGCACACAGTAAATGTTCTCTCTGTTCAATGGTCAGAGATTTTCCATTTCATCTGTCTTTTACAACTATAGCGATTTCCGTGCAGCATATGTATCAATTTATATTCCAGCAATCTCTAAAGGTTTTTGTGTATTTGAGATATACTAGGCTCAAAACTCTACATCACAAACAAGATTTATACTTCGATTAGTTTTACTACTTGAAGTGAGCTTTGGTAACAGGACATAGAATATAGAGCTCAATTAGAGAAGAATCCTTCTGCTTGATGAATGCAGGGAAATGGAATTTTAATGATCTACAGCACCTGCGTTTTGTTGGGTATACAATGGGGTTTTCACTCCTTAGCCTCTTGGAATCTGTTAATTCTATTGAGCTTCCAGGTCTAGGAGGCATGGGAATACCAGCAAGAAACATGTTTTGATTTGGAAATCAAATAAGTTTTAGAGACAGCAAATATTATAAAGAAAAATCTTACAATGATAATATTCTAAAGCCAAAACCAAACCAAAGCCAAAACAAAATACTCACTACTCATGTTTTTAAGCCAGTCCCAGCACTGTGACTCATTATTTTAGGATCTTTACTGTCATTAATTCTGAGAAAGGCATAACTTCATCTCATCATAAAATACTCCAATAATAATTTAATAGCAGTGGAATGGGATCATTTTTACATTGCTTATGCTTGTCAGCAAAGTTAAAGCCTGAACATTTCAATAATACACTCTAATCTCTTGTTTTTCCATTTGGGAGACTCTTAAGTTGTGTTCCCTGCTATAAATAAACTGATCATCATTCATAGCTTTCTCGAAAAATAGTGATTACCCTCTGTCATTATGGGAGAAGGTAATCCTTGGTCTTGTTTGTGGAATATTTCTTTGTGCGTTTATTTGCTAATTCATTAACTCTGTATATCTGCAGTATGTTTACTATCAGCTCTCCAATTGGCCCCAAAAACAGTAAAATAAACAGAACAAAGGCAAATCCTACAGGGCAAAGAATGTGGAAAAGTTAACATTTTTAAAAGTTTTAAAGGAAAATATAATCTAAGCTTATAATTCTCTTTTCCGTAGTACTCCACTGGCTTCCACTAGCAAAAAAAAAAAAATCTCTTTTAACTTTCGCATGAAAAAAATTGAATTTTCTTTGGAGCAAAATCATAAGGTCATAATCCTTCAGTTTGAAAGTTTGAATGGCTTAAAAAAATTATCACTTGAACTAGCATGGTACGATTTTTAGGAAAAAAATTGACATCAAAAAATTAAAAATATTGCTGATGTGGTCACACACAAAGGACTAACTTGACCCATTCTCATCTCGTTTTATGCTCAAACTGAATTATTGATGTTCTTTTTCAATAAACTAAAAAGAATTCACAGTTGCTACATGGAATGTGATTGATGATTTGATCCTCCATCTGAAAGATGAATGGTTTAGGTCAAGTAGATTTACAGCTTCACAGTAAGATAATCCAACATGTTATCTACTTGTTATACAGAACAGTGCTCCTGACCCAGAGCCATGTCTGTCTCATCAAATAAAGCAGGTACCATGAGAAAAAACTATGCAGGCAGGTGTATATTTCTGTGTATGGTACCAAATCAGATTTAAGCCTGTCTTCCTTACAACAGGTTTATAATCTGTCTAAGGAAGTACCACCGATTTATATGGGGTTTTGTAAAAAGATACTGCCGTTCTTTGGGCCAGCAGATGCATGGCAATAGTGAGATTGTTATAGCTCTGTTTTTCTTAACTAGAAAATCAGCAGAAGCAGAAAACTGGAAAACTGAACTATTTCCTTTCAAAATAAGATTTTACAGTATTATACAAACTTACAACTATTCTTGTACTTCTGCTGAAAGAGCTATAGCATCTATTAGACCTGTGCCACAGGTCTCTTTCATGAGCCGTAAATTGATTGTATCAGAAATTATTAAAAGAAAAAAAAGTGGTCCAGATTTTTGCAATGATAGATCATAAAAGTGTCAGGACTATGCCTCATCTAGTGAATTTCTCCATCCCAAACAATCTCCAGACTTCACAGTAGTTATATGTGATATAAGATACTGCTCACTGAAGATTTTGTTCGAATTCTAATGGTTTGAAATCTGTTGAAATCACAAACACAAGGAATATTTTGTAGTTTTGGTATAAGAAGACTTACATATGGCTTTGAATCACAACTTCAGGGTTTTGTTGTTCTTTGTTTTTTATTTTTTGTTTTTTTAAACAGGCTGACAGAAGGTGTGTCTGCCTTTACTCTTCTAATATTGCTGACTAGTGTCCTACTGCAAATCCACCTTCAAGGCTGATTCCGGCTTCTGTGCTCATCTCAATAAGCTGGATATCTGACACCCAGTCCATGTTCTGTTCTGATGATTCTGCTGTACATTTTTTTTATCTCTGGCAGATGCTCAAACCCCTATTTTCAGAAGCCAATAGTATCCTACAGGTAGTTACAATAAATACCTGTAGGAAATAAAAATGAAATTCAGTTTATCACACAGGCTTCACTGTAAAGACAAGATGATTTTCTGAAGATAGAAATGTTTTGTAAGTTTTGTAATTTGAAACTATGTCAGAGGACTAATTCTAATCTCTCTGAGTATTTAAAAAATCCTTGTTTATTGTGCTCTCCTTGTGTACCTACAGAAAACAAACATGTAAGCTGCAGCAGCTCTTGGAATTACAGACTTTAAAATAGAATATTAACTGTATTCAGAATTTACTGGACTGTATTCTATAATCAATCAATTAATTATTTTTACAGCAATGTTCAGAGATTATATTGGAAAAGAGAAAAAGTGCTGGTATTTGCCTATTCTCTACTTGGAGCAAATGCTGGAAGAGAGTAAACTTCCTGTTACTGGCCTGAAAGAATCCTCTTTTAAATGGTTCCCACACTCTGGTAATTAATCTTTTTTCCCGCTTCACAGAATCTACCGGAGTCATCATGTCCGCTCATAGCCAAATTCTGCTCAGTGTTTCACATCTCTCCTTCCATGAGATGCTTATATCCTATAGATATACTGAGTGTGTTACTGGTGCTTAATCACTTCCTGAGCACTGTCAATCAGAGCCCACTTCTGCCCCTGTTGCCCCTGCTGCTGGTACTTTCCTGCTCTAAGTAGATGGTGCTGTTCACCATCATTATCAGTGACACAGATGATAGGATCAAGTGCAGTCTCAGCAAGTTTGCTGATGGCCCCAGATGGAGTGGTACAGTTGATACAATAGAAGGAAGAGACAACATGCAGAAGGACTTGGACAGGAATGGGTCCGTGTGAGCCTAATGAGATTTAACAAGGCCAAGTGCAAGATGTTGCACTTGGGTTGGAATAATACCAGATATGTGTACAGTCTGGAAGAAGAATTCATTGAGAGCAGTGATGCAGAGAATGACCTGCAGGTCCCGGGTGGATGAAAAACTTAACATGAGCCAGCAGTGTACACTTGCAGCCTGAAAGGTCAACAGTATCCCGAAGAGGAAGGTGATTGTCCTTCTCTGTTTTGCCTTCATGAGGTCCCATCTGGAGCACAGCATTCAGGCTTAGGGCCCATAGTATAAGAAGGAGGAGGAGCTGTTGGAGTGGGTCCAGAGGAGGGCCACAGAGGTGATCACAGGACTGGAGCAACCTTTTCTGCAAAGAAAAATTGAGGGAGATGGGCTTGTACAGACTGGAGAAGAGAGTGCTCTGGGGAGACTTCATTGTGACCTTCCAGTGCATGAATAAAACTTACAAGCAGGAAAGAAACAGACCTTTTACACAATCTAATAGTGAGAGGACAAAGGGGAATGGCTTTAAAATAGAAGAGAGGAGTTTTAAATCAGATATTAGGAAAAAATACTTAACTCAGAGGGTGATAAGGCACTGGCACAGGCTGTGGATGCACAGAGAGGCCCCACTGCTGGAGGCATTAAAGGCCAGGTTGGATGGGGTCCTGACGGCAACCTGATCTAGTAGATTGCAATCCTGCCCACTAAAAGGGGGTTGGAATTCAATAATCTCTATAGTTGCTTCCAATCTAAGCCATTCTATGATTCTATGATTGGTTTGTGACTGTCTCGTTTGCCTCAGGCGGGAAAAGAGTCAAAAACTATTTCCTGCTCCAGTGAGTAATCCAACAGAAGAAAGTCCTTTTCAGGATTCTTATGCATCTGTGTAAAAGGTATTACATTTTTTTTTTTCTTGCCAGAGCATTCAACTGGACTAGTTCTCATTGAAATTTAACCGTATTTAAAAGCAAAAATATTTTAAGTCCGGCATTTCGGCATATATTCTGTTGAATATATGGACTGAAATAAATATTGTGTTTATTGAAATAGTAAGTTGAGATGTGGTCATATTTTTTTTCTTAAATTGTCAGTCCTTGTAACTAGCTTTTCTAGGGACCTAAACAGGACCTGCTCTTTTTTTGTTTGTCAGAAATATTCCAATACTGTAAAAGATAAAGCAGAAAAATATTATTGTGATAAGAACTAAGAATTGGATTCTCTTACACTGAGATTATGCACTCATGACATTTTCATGTTCATAATTCATAATTTTTGAGAGTTCATCATACAATGCATAACATACGCATTGATAACACAGACTTTTAGTTTAGAGAAACACTGTCTCACTATCTTGCATTTCAAGTCAAGGGTTACATGTACCAGCAGCAGATGAACATTCACTTGTTAAAATCTAGATATTGCCTTGTCCTCTATAGGACATCACAGAGACTGAGCTAAGTTTATTTCTCATAAAAAGTGTCAGAATTCTCTATAAATAGGACTTTCCTTCTCCCTCTTCATAGATTTTCAGCTAGATGGCAAAATAAAAGGCTAGAATATAGCAAAATTGTAATGTTCACAGCAAGAAGCAGTGTAAGCATTATATATTGTCAGTAATTCAGATCGTCTGTTTTTGTTGGGATAGAGTATAGTGCATTTCTTTCATGCAGTACCAATGTCAAAAAGCACAACAATAATATCATTCTCTTCTGGAAAAACATATGCACTAAAGCAAATAATTCAGATAAGCTGACACTGTATAACTCAATAGGAAAAAATATTAGTATTAGATGCCTATGGAATAGGAAAGTCCCAAGAAAGTGAAAACAAATTTGCAGTGGAAAAAACTGATCATTAATGGAGACATTACTAAGTTTATGCAGACTGTTTTCCATGTTTTAGCTTCTATGAAAGATCAAAGCTAATTTGTCGTTGCTTTATTGTATTCTTTGTAATATAAATCAAAAGAAATTGTACAATAATGAGCTTTGTCTCTCTGAAGAGACACTGAGTTCAGATAACTGTAACACAGTCTCTTGATAACATATTTTGCAGGTCAGTCACTCCAAAGCCATTATTGCCACATCACAATCAATTGTTGTTGTTTTGTGTCAACCAAGACCTACTATAATACATTTTGAACTAATTTAATTTATGTAAACCATGCATGTTTTTCATTTTATGAGTTACTATAAAATAGAAAGTTCAGAAAATGAGAAGACATCTCACATTATAATAGCATTGTTATAATAGCAAGGTGTATTTTGACAATAAATCTGTCTCAGGGAAAGGTTCTTGTTCTGTCATGCCTTGCTCTGCTTCACGATGAACTAGATGTTCTTCAGAAACTAATGTAATGACCAGTGCTAAGCTAAATGCTAAACTCAAGCTAACATGCTTACTCCAGTGGAAGGCTTAGCCTGGACTCAAAGCAGGAGAGCTAGCTCTCTAGCTGTTAGAAAGTACTTCAATATTTCTAAAAGAGAAACTGAGAGCACTGGGATGTTTGTACACTCTCACTAGTCTCCTAAGTCCAGAAAGTAAGTAGGTCCAACTGGCAGGCACCAAGTACTTTATTTTCCTTCTTTACAGCTCATCCTTTGAAAGAATTGACTCACTGTTTTTTCTCTCTATTTCTTTCAAAAGCAAACATACTTTAAGTAATCAGCCTTGTCATTGTTTTCTAATTCTGTTCAGAGCATATATATTGCAGGATCTTTGGGGGAGAAAAGCAGATCATGAAACAAAACTGAGTTGGGACTGATCTGATATGGAGCCCAGACACTCGTGCTTTGACTGTAAAAGAGGAGTGGTGTCTGCATTGACAGTCCTACACTGAGACATAAGGATTTATAAGCATAACCCTGCAGTGTTAAACTGTGACTAAGTCTGGATTTAAATTCAGCCTAAGTCTTTCTTGTGATGTCTTTGTAGAATCCAGTCTTCAGTGCTTCAGCCTGCCTCCCCAAGGTCATCCCAGTTATTTCTACTGACTTCAGTAAAAGCAGGATAAATCCTAAGTAGGACTGGAATATGATGCTCTGTCATGGTTTAAAGAATGTAAAGCCACAACACTATCACTACACAAACATAATATTATGTGTTTACCTGAACAATCCTGGAAACCATAGATTCCAAGGGAAGAAGGATTTCTGATTTGAAGTCATTAGCATTCATCACTACAGATCTTCATGGCTGGATTTCCTCATTACCTCAGAAATAAATATTTTCTTCTTACCTTTTCATGTATATTAATTTAGCCATAGATAAACTGAGCATGATCTATCCTGAGTATTGGTGCAGTTGTTATGTAAAATAGCTGATTAATTGCCTGTACAGATTAACTTTTAGAGATAAAAGTTTGCATCAGGTATTTTTCATGTTTATATTTAATTTTCATTTGCACTTCTTTTGGCAGATGCATCAAATGAATCCTAATAAACAGAAGGGGGCTGCCAAAATCATCTACTATAAATCAGATTTGTCATTCTTGTGTCATATACTTTCCTATGTATGAAGTAATGTTTTCTGGAATCTATCATTATTTCTGTTAGATTTTTGTTTTTCTTTTACTTTTAAAAATTCTCAGTAAATGTGAATGATAATTAGAAGAATTTGTGATGGTTAACAACAAAAGTAACACAAATTATTCTTGCTTGTATGAACATCATGATTTTCTAACATGAGATTAATGAAGTAATAATGAAAGAATCCATATAAGAGTTGTATCAGTAATAAATAAATAAATAAAAATTGTAAGTTTGATTTGCCTGGAGAATTGAGAGCACAAAAAGTTGCTCTATTTTTGAAACGGATATTTTTCCCATTATATTTCAGAATTTTAGGTATTCTTGAAATAAGAATTTATAATGGAATTTATAATGGAAACTTGTATCCTTAAGTACTGTATGTTGACATACTTTTCGTGTGAAGTTGCAATATATACTACAGCAGTATGTTCTATTCACCATGTCATTGATACCATAGATATAATTCCTTGGTCAGGTGAAATTGTAATAGTGTTATCCATGTATAAAGTTATCATTGTGGGCTTTCAGGACCAGATGACATGTTCTCATGTTTGAAACAGAATCGAGTGCACTCTCAGGAAGTTTGCAGATGACACCAAGTTGGGAGGTGGTGTTGATCTGTCTGAGGGTAGGGTGGCCCTACAGAGGGATTTAGAAAAGCTGGATCACTGGGCTGAGGTGAATGGGAGAATGGGTTCAACAAGGCCAAGTGCCGGGTCCTGCACTTTGGCCGCAACAACCCCATGCAGCGTTACAGGCTTGGGGATGAGTGGTTGGACGATCGTGAAGAAGAAAGGGACCTGGGGGTATTGGTTGATGCTCGGCTGAACATGAGCCAACAGTGTGCCCAGGTGGCCAAGAAGGCCAATGCCATCCAAACCTGCATTAGAAATAGTGTGGCCAGCAGGAGCAGGGAGGTGATCATCCCCCTCTACTCAGCACTGGTGAGGCCGCACCTTGAGTACTGTGTTCAGTTTTGGGCTCCTCACTGCAGGAAAGACGTTGAGGTCCTGGAATGCGTCCAGAGAAGGGCAATGAAACTGGTGAGGGGTCTGGAGCACACGTCTTATGAGGAGCGGCTGAGGGAGCTGGGATTGTTCAGTCTGGAGAAGAGGAGGCTCAGGGGAGATGTCATTGCACTGTACAACTTCCTGAAGGGAGGTTTAGATGAAGAGAGGTTTGTCCTCTTCTCCCAGGCAACAAACAAGACCCAGGAAAATGGCCGCAAGTTGTATCAGAGGAGGTTTAGGTTGGACATGAGGAAAATCTTTTTCTCTCAGAAAGTGGTCAGGCACTGAATGGCTGCCCAGGGAGGTGGTGGAGTCGCCATCCCTGGCAGTGTTCAAGAGGTGTCTGGATGAGGAGCTGCGAGATATGGTTTAGGGCTTGTGGTAGCAGTGGTAATGAGAAGATGGTTAGACTAGATGATCTTATAGGCTGTTTCCAACCTTGTTATTCTATGATTCTATGATTCTAAACACTTCTCTCCAAGATATTAATCATCTCAGTATGTTCTTAACATTGCAACAAATATCAAAAGACCTGAGATGCATGAAGCACATAGCACTCATTCACTACTATTTTCATTCAGAAATGTTTTCATTCCTTTATGGTCACTTTCTCTTATCACTGTTAAATTGTATGTTCATATCATTTCCTTTGAAGTACAATACCTGGGTTCAGCTGCCTTCTGACTGACTCTATGACATCCTAATTACCACAGTAGTCTCTAGCAGTTAGAAAAAGGCACAACAGCTGTTTTTCATGTTTAAAGCTATATAATATTTTAATAGAAGTAGCGATTTTTCTATGCAGAGTATGGTCTATGAATCCCACTCACTTCGTTGAAAATGTAGGGACAGCCTTATAGTCATGCATGCCTGAGCTATACCATAGACTTTGTTATCCATCATAGTAAGAGATAATACTTTCTGTGCTGCGCATTATAAATTTAAACACAAGGTGTTCACTGTAGAAATAAGTGTATGAACTGTTTGCAATTTTGTCAAGTTAACCCCCTTTGCAGAGAGCTGACTATGATATAAGAACCTATTCAACATCATTACACAGCATTGTTTCTCAGGCTTCTATACTCAAGATCAATCTAAATTTGCAAATTATTTTTTTCAGCTTTAGAACCCTGAAAGTGAATCCTTGCTGATAAGCATGACAGAAATCCAAGGAAGAAAATACATTTTGTACCAAAGAGTTTGCAGAAGAGGTGACAAGTGTGAGAAGATGCAACTGATGAGACACAAAAGCTGTTTTCTTACACCATCAGTTTAATCAATGAGTATCACAGCTTGAGAAATAGTCTTTTGAAAAAGATTAAAAATACAGGCATATTATATGAAATTTCAGCTAATGTTTTTTACTTTGATTTGATTGACTTCTGGATAAATACCTGTCTGGGCTGGTTCTAACAGATCTGGTGGCGGGCTGAGGAAACATTTAATCACAACAGCTTTGTAAACTTCATGTTGCCACATCAACCTGAGAAGAATAAATAGGAAAAAAATAAGAGAAGAATCTAAAATCTCTAGAGTCCTTTCAGAAATCCTGTGCCTCAGTCAAACAAATATTTCCTTTTTATCATTAGCAATTAGTACACAATAAATCCAACAGAGAGTAGAACCAATAGTTAATTGGTAAAGTAATGATTGAAAGCAAAGCTTTGCAACTTCCTTCATGTTTCTAGTATTTAATTTTTTTAGATCTGAAGTCCATCAGGATTATGAGTGTGGTTCTCATACTCAAAGTAATTTAGTCAGTTTTTTATGAATGCATTTGATTCAGATTCACTGAGGAGGGTGAATATATTGTTCCATTATATTATGGTACAGATGAACATAGTAAAAGTTATGAGAACTCTTATTGTTGTCTTTAAAAATGTCAAGGTTGATTTAATCCTAAGTAATTAATGCACAGAAGGAAGAAATTAAAAGGAAGTTACAAATTGCAGTAGCAACATTCTTAGGAGATAGAGCAACAAAAAATTTTAGTTTTGAGGAGAATGAAAAGAAACTTCTAGAGACATCATCAACAAAATCATACATAAGAGTGAATTTTATCCTTAATCATCATTTATCATTTATCATTTATCCTTAAGACTTTGTAGGTAATTGTTAAAAATTCCATGTGTAGGTTAAATTATGCAACATATCATCAACACTTGTACAAAAAAATCATGCTATGAAATTTAAGCTTCTATTCAGTTCTAAGATGTAGGTCACTCTGAAAGAAATGTAGATTTCTATTTGTTTCCATGTAAACTACAGCAGATACAAGGAGTACAATAACAATAAAATTTGATAGAGAAAATTCTCATCTACAAAACACTGTCACTGCTGGTGAAACACACCACCCACCTCCTCACTCTGCACCCATACAATGTTGGGTCTCTATAAACATTAAGAAAACATTGATAAATGTCAATGAGTGCAATTTTTGGTGGTATTACTTTTGGAGCAGCACTATTGTATAAAAAAAAAACCAACATTGAATAGTAGTGGAAGCTCTTTCCTTTATGACTACAGTACGTTATGAATTTGGGCAAGTTATGTAGCTCAAATGATACAATTTTTCCATTTCTAACCTAACATTCTTAGTGGGATAATGTATGAAATTTTAATTAATGTTATTAAAATTTTCTTATATTTCTAAATGAAAAATCAGGCACTAAAAATCCAGATATCAGTTAACTTGATAAGTAAATGACCTCTAAAATTAAATCGAGTATTAGATGTACAATTTGTTCTAGATGATATTCACTCAAGTGTTTTCCTGAATTCATTCTGCAGTGGTGCATTTACTTACATATTCTGCATTTCAAGATATGCTTATTTGGAAGTTGTAGGGATATGAAATATCTAGGACACCAAATTTATCTCAATTTGTTTTCCTGGAAGGCACTGGGAAGGTCTTTTGGCAAATAGGTGCATAATCTATAATTTTTTTTTTAATTCGTAACTCATTAAAAAAATATCCACAATTTCAGTTCATATCCGATGATTAAATCAAATTATTAAAATCAAAACAAAAAAATACCAATCAACTCACATTGTTCCTATCCAAAGTACAAAACACTTTGCCACGCATTTCATGACCACTGCACTTTGATGTCACAGACTGCATGAATAACTCCATGTTTTATTTTGGAAATATCCAGAATCAAATGTTAATTAGATCAGAAGAATTGCCTTTGTTGTTGCTGTTGTTTTGTTTTACAAAAGTTTTCTCATCCTCTGCAACACATATACATAGATTCAATTTTATATCAACAGCTCTAAGGTCTTTGAAAACTCAAACTATGTTTGAGACTAAGAAATATGAACACCAAAAATAGTTAAAATGACAGAAAAAAATGATGTATTTCATAGTCCATCATCTTTGCTTGTCACCAAGGTCCTAAAAGTGAACTAACTGCTTGCATAGTGGCATGAAATGTGATTTGCACTAATCAGCCAGAAAGAAAGGGAGCATGAAGTAAATTAGTTGCAGTGATTTCATGTTTTATGACATATATTTCCCAACAACACAACAAAAACCCTCACAAGATCCAATTAGATGTTGATGCGATAAGTTTTTGGAAAGTCAGTTGAAGTGGTTTCATTTTTCTGTAGTATATGTTAAGATGTATTACAATCTGCAGTATTTGAATAGTCTATGTAGTCCAAGACTGCCTTAACAGAAATATTTTTAGAATGACATGGGGTATCTTTGTGCCTTTCATTTTTTTCACATATACCCATGAATTTTCATAGGCAAAGTTGTAGGTTGCAAGAGTCAATTTAATGAAATGAACAATACATTATAAGAGAATTTCTCACCAAATTATTTGCTGGTTACACATGTCAGTAGAAAATCCAATTATCAAAGCAGTATTTACATAAATTAATTTAAATGTTGATAACTAATACTAATATAAAATAGATATTTAATACAGAAACCTGATTCTTCTATTAAATATCTCAAGTTAGATCATCAGGACATGGAAATTAATTAGGTAAATAAATACAAATTATTCCTTTTAAATTACACAGAATTGAATACACATTTAATTTCTCTTTTCAGAAAAATGATTTAGGATAAACAGATTGAAAGTATTTTTATGTGCTTATTTATGCTCAGAATATTGATAAATCTGCACCAATAAATAATAATGTTAACCAAAACCAATCACCACCCTAAACCAGTATTTTCAGTTTTGCTCAGCACTGAGACTTCCTAAATATTTCTGAAGACAAATCTACCAGATCTGCAGACACACGCTGGAGGTCAACTTCAGCATTAAGTGTTATGAAAAATGAAAACCTGCCAAAGGAAAAGCTGGACACAACTAGCACTTAAAATTTCAGAAGTAAAGATCTTACAGATTCTTCTGCTCATCAATCTAAACGGAGGTAGAAATGTATAGTATCACTTCAGCAGCTGGAGCTCTCTCAGTGTTACACTGACACCATTTATCAAAAGAACATTTCTTTTAAATAACAGATGAGTGTCACTTGCTGACTGCCAAGTGCAGAAAACAGTTATGATACTAAATAACACCAAAGCTCAGTCTCCTTTCTCCTTTGCCACCACTACTAAGAATAAAAGAGTGCCATTAAAAGATCCAGAGCGCTCACAAAGATTGATGAACTGAATAGCCTGCAGATTAGCTTTAGAGAGAAATTTAAATATCTGTGTCTGTCTAACAGTACTTTAAGCAAAAAATCTCTGCCTTCTTGCAGTTCATGGAAGCTCAGTTTAAGAAAAGTCATAGACCCATAGAATGTTTTGGGTTGGAGGAGAGCAAACTTGGAATCTGTCTAGATTTTTTTAATCATGTCATCGAATATTTCATTTTGTAAAGAAAAGTAAACAACTAGTCAGAAAGGTGTGGCTAAAATACTAAATTTGGCATAATCTTTCAGGTTTTCTAAGCAAAAACTGGAATGAAATCAGACTTATCAAAACTTCTCATAATCTTCATTTTTATAACCTAAATCCAATTCTCTACTAGACAGTATTGAAATATAGATCTCCCCATACTTTGTTAGCTACAAGATAAATGATGCATCTTCCATTTCATGACCGTTATCATCTGGAGATTTGAGAAGTGCAAAAACATTAATGAGTGCTTCCAGTTCTAGTCCAGTTCCTCAGCGAACTGCATGAGGCATGGGAGGGCTGGTCCAGATCTCTGCCAGGCTAGAGGGCTTCAGATTTTGAGTGGTAGAGCAGAAACATAGCTGGATATAGACAAGATGCTAATGATGTTAAATCTGTCAGCAAGGTCTATGTTTTTTTGTGCAACTTACTGCCCCAGAGCTGAAGGTTATGTGAGCACAAAGCTTCACAGTCCCTAGCCTTCCTCATTATTACAGGTAAAGAAAATGTGATTGGAATGAAGTGACTTATTGTGAGGCCACAGGAAAGTTCAGAGTCATAACATAAATCCAGTCATCTTTCTGAGGCCACTGTGTTTATAAGATTATAGAAATATCATGATGGTTTGTTATCACATGCTATTCTATTTTAAACTATTTTAAGACATTTACACATTTGCAAATACTAGTCAGGCCCAGCAAAGGAACTCTAGATCTGTCTGTTCACAGTCTGACCTGCTCTGATCTGCTCATGATCTGTCCTCAGTTAAACATGTTCATAAAGAGACTAATTGAGAAGTGCATACAATTCTACCAAAATAATGAAAGACAGAGTAATTCAGGTTGCATGTTCATTTTTGAAAGCTGTGGATAACCTCCAAACCATCTCCCTTTCTAAGCAGCTAGAAGTGCCACATGGCACTGTGACAGGGGATTCAGCAGTCTGGTCAGTCAGTATTTACAGTGACCCAGAATGTATTTTATGAACTGTTTGAATCATCTGCTCATCAAGTTCTGCCAGGGGCAAAGGTTAGACATTGAGACTGCTGAGACATCAATTACGAACTGGTATTGAAAGGGAAAATATTGTATCAGAGGAAAAGATCCACAAAGCGTAAGAAATATAGTGCAGAAAGTCCCATTCTCAGACCTGTGGCATTAAGAATTTGAATCTCGACACCCTGACAAGATATTTTCAAATGGGACAACATACAAGCAAAAGTACTAAAAATTTTATGAAGAAACATCATTATTGTCAAAGTTTAAAGGGTTTTAGAATAAAGCAAGCAAATCAGGTAAAGGTAAAATATAAATATTCTTCTATTCAAAACATTTGTGAAGATTTTATATCAGGTTTTATATTCATAGCTGCATGCTTGTATGCACCTCTAAGCTGAAAAGAATACAAATGAGTGCAAAAGTATTTGTTGAGGAGTAATATGTGGCAGGTGAACTTCAACCTCAAATGTGAAAGGATTTTAGAAACAGAGTAAAATAAATATATATATGCATGTATTAAATTAATTAAACCAATTAAAATAAATAGCTGTTACACTGTTAGAAGAAAAATTTCTTTGTGTTTGCATCAAGGCATTTGTATTTGTGTTTTCATCTGTAATAAACTTGATTCAGACGGCTATTGGTTTGAGAGAGTACATTAAAGGCATTTAAAAGTACTTGCCATTACACATAAAATCGAGTAAATTATCATTTGTAATATACAAAGATATTTTTCACAATTATTCTACAAGCAGCATCAGAAATATGCTTTTAATGAACTCTGGATCTTTTACACGCATATTTTGGTCAACTTAGCTTCCATGCCTGACTATTTTCTAAATGGTGTTTGAAACACTATGGAAAGAGAATATGACAGAATTTTTTAAGTGAATACCTGAACTTCTCATGCTATAATCTGGAACATCAGCTTATTTCAGCTATATCTGATTTCTGAAACAATGGCATTTGACAGTGTCATTTTCCATTCTATAACCAACTTCTGTTGCAGGCAACTGAAATAGATATTACTTCTTCCTTACTTCTTGCTAAATTGTTAGTTTATAAGCTTGAATTGCCTTTAAGTTTCTCTTCTCTGCTTCTTGTTCTCATATTAAAACAATATTTTTTCCCTTGAGTTTCCTCTGCCTGCTTTCAGACAACATTTCTGCTCTATGAAAACTAACATTAATATTGTGTATCTGTTCATTTTCTCTTACCATTAATCTTTCCTATTTTTTTTTCAAAACATATTTACGTACTTGACTAAGTATGTTTTTAGGAATTACTATTTTCTTCCTGTGATGCTCCCAGTAATTAAATGTTGAATTAACTTTTTAGGCTAGCATTAAGCTAGCAGGAACACTGTAATGTGCACTGCACTTAACATGAGCATCTGCACCTTGGCTTTGTTTTTGTCTTTATACCTAAAGTCAAAATATACCTACCTCTGCAATGTACAAAATGCAAGAAAACAGTACACTAACTTTAGCAAATAAAACTATAGGCAGTGTGTATTTATTTCCAAGTAAAATAATACTGGCTTTTTTAGCATCTGGAATGTTAGTCAGATTCTTTTTTTTTTTCTTTTTTTTTTCTTTTTTTTCTGGGCTCTCCCTTGTGAGGCAGAGAAACTGATGTTGGAATCACATTTCTTTTTTTCTGCTTATTTCCCATGAAAGTGTACAACTCACTTTTCTGAAACATAGTGGAAAATAGATGAGGAGGCCATGTCTCTGTATTTTGCCTTCAAACCAGCACTGGGTACCACCGTCTCTCAGGAACGTTGCCATGGGGAGAAGCCCAAGGCCTATCAAAAGGGACCTTAAGGGACTGGGGCAGTTAGTTAAGTGAGTGGAAGCTCAGCAGGTGTTTTCCTCTATCCTTTCAGTAAAAGGGAAAGATCATGAGAAGAATAATAAAACCAAGTGATCAACACATGGCTTAAAGATTGGTACCATTAGAGGAATTTTGTTGTTTTTTTTAATCATGAGACAATTTATTCAGCACCAGGCCTGCTGCCAGCAGATGGGATCCACATATCTCAGAGGAGGAAAAGTATTCTAGGCTAGGAACTGATAGGGTTCACTGAGAGGACGTTAGATTTGAAAGAGAAAGGGAATAAAATGAGGCTTATCAGCAATAAGCTTAAGGGCAGCATGCCAGAACTGAGGGTGAGACTGATAGCCCAGCTGAGGTGCATCTACACTAATACTTGTAGCATGGGCAACAAACAGTAGGAGCTAGAAGTCATTGTGCAACAGGTAAACTACAATTTATTCACCATCATCAGAGCATGGTATGACATTTCTCATTCTGGAGTGCTGTAAGAAATGGAAAGCTGTAAGCTCTTTAGACAGGACAGGTGAGGAAAGAGAGGTGATAGGATGTCACTTTATGCTACAGAGTGTTTTGATGTTGTAGAGAGCTCAGTGGTGTGAAAATATGGTCAAATTCTTATGAGTAAGGGTGAGGAGGAAGACCAATAAAGTGAGCATCCTGACAGGAGTCTGTTATAGACTATGTAGCCAAGATGAAGAGGTTAATGAAGCACTCAACAAGCAACTGGCAAAAGTCATATAATCACTAGCCCTCATTCTTGTGGGGAACTTCACTTACCCAACATTTGCTGGAAGTATAAGACAATTGAGAGGAAGCAGTCGAGGAGTTTTCTAGAGTGTGTAGAAAACAGCTACCTGAAATAGTTAGTGAGAAACCCTACCAGGAGAAATGTTGCATTAGGCCTGCTGATTACAAACGAAGAAGGACTGGTGGGAGACATGATGATCAGAAGTTGCTTGGGCACAGCAAATATGAGATGAATATCTCTCAGACCTTGATGAAGTCAAGAGAAGGGTTAACAGAGCTGCCGTTTTCGACTTACAGAGGGCAGTCTTTGAACTGCTTGGGACATTGGTTGGGAGAATCCCTTGGGAGTCAGTCCTGAAGGGCAAAGGGATCCAGGAAGGCTGGACATTCCTCGTGAAGAAAATCTTGAAGGCACAGGAACAGGCTGTTCCCTCGTGGTAAGATAAGACATCTTGGCTGAACAGAGAGCTTTTGAAGAGACTCCAGGAAAGAAAGAATTTAACATTTTTTGGAAGAAGGATCAGGCAGGTCAGGAAGAATATAAGAATGTTGATAGAATGAGCAGAGAGAAAATTAGAAAAACAAAAGCCCAGCTAAAACCTAATTTAGCCAACGTTGTTAAAGTTAGAAGGATTTTGATAAATATATTAACAGCAAGAGGAGTGCCAAGGAGAATTTCCTTCATTGACTGAGAACTTTGTCATCAAATAACTGCCTGAAGTTAACCTAGGGAAATGCTACTTCCAGAGTAAGAACATGAGTTAAATGAGAGTGACAGGAAAAAAAGTAGTTAAAAAAAAACACTAAAACAAATGAAAATAAACCCTACCTAAATTCATTATATGTAGCCATTAACTGAAATGGTAGGAGGAACTCTAGTCAGAAATTTTACAGAAAAAGACATTTTGTATAACTAGGTCAAAAACTCTAAGAAAATGCACTGATACTGTATGGATTTTAAGCACAAAGTACAGGAAATCTCCTGGGAAAATGTGCTGGTAGCTAGACTTCCTTTATATTAGCAAATCAAATGTGCCTATGATTACTATCTGGAATGAATGTCAAAATGCAACTAATCAATTTTCTCTACTTCTTTGCTCTCAAATCAACATCCCTTGAATCCATATTAGGGCTAAACCCTGGATTATATGAAGCCATGACTGATGACTAAGAACTCTTTTTGTGGAGTGCTAAAGTAGTTTGGTTCCAAAATCTGAGAACGTCCTTTTTAAACAAATGATTTGTAGAAACTGTGCATGTTTGTCTTGAAAACATGAGCACCAAGTATATAGAATATATTCCTAACACTGGATATATTGGAGCAGGAGAAAAGCAAAGTAACCGTCATTCCTATTACTGCTCTAAGTACAAGAAAGCATCTTTGCTATTTAAGTATCTATATAATTAAATGAAAAATAGAAAATATGATAACTGTTCTTTAAATATGCATTAATATCTAAAATAATATGTTATCCATATATATGTAGAAAAAATGCCTAGCTAAAAATATTGAGCTTTTACTGGGGTTTGGAAGTGCATCTGAGCTATGGATCCTGTGTAGAATGTTGCTGCTTCCTATTTAAGCCCATTTTATTTCCAGAAGAACACTAATATAAGAAAGATACCTTCGAAAATTGCATAAGCTCAGAACTCTTATGTGCAAATACTGCAAGGCTTCATGTGTTACGTAGGAATACATTTTATAAAAGGGATGCTCCTGTAGACTTGAGAAAATACAGGAAGCTAAATACTAAATGGTAGTAAAGGGATAATATGCTGGGGTGTATCACTATTTTAGTCCATTCTCTTCCATAGGCATTCAAGTGCTATCGTCTGATAGAGAAAAAAAGTGTTAAACAGATATTTGATCTGGGCTTGTACTACTGTTCCTGCTCTCCACTTAGTTCATGACAATCACTGAGACAAAATTTTATTTATCATTACTTAGATTTATTGAGAAAGCCAGTGGTTTACTAATGATTCAGAGATAAGGCAAAATATTATTGAATAAGCACTATGTGCTGATATATTTGAGCTGCAGTGCTTTTAAGATAAATCAAGAAATTAACATTCATGATATAGGTCACTCCTTGAATAACAGAGACAAATTGACAGCTAATTGATTGATAGATTATTGAATTTGCTTTTTTGGTGAGCTATTTACTAAATTATAACAAATCCATCAGTGGACAGCCTAAATATGCTTATGTAGATAGCTCTAGTAAACATAGAAATTTAGGGTTGGTACTATACGTGGTCATCTAGTCCATTTCACTGCTTCAGTGATGCAGTGTTTTAATATGAAAGGAAGGAATTCTGAAAATAAAGGTACATAGCATAAGGTTTTGCTAAAGTTTGCAGTGGTGGTGCATTCATAATATATTTCCTCAATAAATCTAGAGCTGAAGACTTGAAAGTTATAACTTAAATATGGCTAAGCAAAACTTCAAAATGTGAGGAAGAGCACCAGTTTTTTGGAATTACTGACCAGTTTCATCTGCTTAGTAGTCTCTGGTGTAAGTCAGTTTTAATATTCTGAAATGTACTTGCCTCTTTGAAGAGAAGTCTTCAGCATGCACCCAGCTTCTTTAGCTGAGGAAACCTACCTGGACACATTCACTACCTTTCCATCCTGACAAGCTTAAGATATTCTATATTAGGATGGTATAAGAATTCAATAGCACTTGAGTTCTGCCTGCTGTTGTTACAAATACCAAAGGAAACGAGAATGGGTGACATCATGTTTTTAAGTATCACCCCAGCTGTACATTTATAATAACAATTAATAAGGCCCTATAATATATTAAATGTTTTCAGCTAATGTGAAATTGCAGCAGGTTTTTTATTTACAATTTTAATAAGCTCATACATGTGGCAGAAGACGCAACTTAGGAGACAATACTTCTGCATCAGTAAGTTGTTTTTTTTTTTAATTAGAAGAAAATACATATTTGTGTGTGCTTTGGTGTCAGGTACTATGAATTGCATAACAGCACAGATATTCAAGGATATTTTTTGTATGATTGCGTATGACTGTAACGTAATAGGGAAAATGAAATTTTGGCATATGCAATCTTGTTCTGAAAGTGCAAGCTTGATGATACCACTGTAAGATTTACAGAGTAGGCAAGGCATTAGATAAATGCAATCTTCTAGGAGCAACAGTAACTTCTTCTGTAGTCTACTTTTTCCTCTTAAGTGTGCTAATTGTATAGCAGTGCCTCATCGATTTAAGGGTTATGCTTTGCTGAGGACTGATCTATGAAAAATTACTGAAGAGGAAAGCTTAATGAAGCTTAATGAAATCTAGTTAGACCCATCTTTGCTACTTGATTTTTATTTCAAACCTGATTTCAGACTCAAGCACTATGCTTAGAGTGTTCAATTTCAGTTACCAGGAATCTCTGATTCTTGCTATCAGCACCTGGCAGATAGCTGAAATGTGCAAAGACAGAGATTTCAAAGTGTACAGCAATTTCTTCTGGCAGAGTTAAAAATACATATGGTACAAGGTGAACTGTTTACTCTGTACTTTATTGCATGCATTTTTGTGATAATTCCAATAGATTAACACCAACCCTTTGTATCCTGTAAGACAGCAGCTGTATCAGAGAATAGAAGACTATTTCCTCTCTGGATACCTCCATATTACTGAGAAATTAAAGAGCACTTTTGTGAAATGAAAGAACTAAATTCCAGAATAATGTCTGAATTAGCATAAAGTACCTCCCAAAGCTGTAACTTCCAACCTCTTTTTTGACCTGCTTTTACTGAAGATGTTCCTTTTTTACTTCAAGAAAAATAGGCAGCTAAATATACTCTATTCTTTTGAAGGAGCATGCAGATTTCAGGAAGAATTCCCAGTGTAGGGAAGGACATGATTTTCAAACAAAAGAAACAGTCTGACTAAATACTTCTGACCATTTTATTATTATTATTATTTTTTTTTTTTTTTTTTTTTTTTGTAATTGCACAAAGTTTTACAAGATCTTATACAAAATTAGGTAGAACTTTTAATAAACCATTATTTTAAAGGCATAATTCTGTTGCTGTAGGAGTACTTGTTCAGAAAAACCTTAAAGGCTTCTCAGCACAGCAGAGCTAATAGGGTCCCTTTTGAAGCTCTTCAGTGCATGAGGCCTGTTGAAGAGATAACCCTTGTGATAAGTTTTAATGGACTATTCAGAGCGCAAGAAAATACGTATCAGTCCAGACAGAGTCAATAAATCAGTGTTTTGAATGAGAGAAAAATCTGTTGCAGTAAATAGGATTTATTTTGCAGACAGATGACTGTAAAAAAGTTTTAAATTGAAAGTAAATTTTAAAAAATTAAGGAACAAACCTGAATGCTATACTGTGTGTTCTCATTATAACTCTTACTGCCTTGGGAAAGGATTTATATCAAGGCAATTAGGGTCCACACTGACTCACAGTGGCATGAGTTAGTCAGCTAATAACCCAGTACTGTCATATTCTTTTTTCTATTTCTGTAGTTGGTGTCTTTTTTCATCCTAAACACCAGTTTCCCTATAGAGACCAATTAAGATTTGGGGTTTGTCTCAGTTCTGAAAAGCTAGAGTAGTTCTTTTAAGAAAGGCCTTGAAGAAAATCAAATGTGTACTTCATTTTTTAAAGAGGTGATCTATCTATGGCAGTCAAGACTTCACAGTAAGGCAACACTGATATATGAATTTTAAGTGTGACTAAATCTCTCAATCCAAGCCATTAAGAGAGAAAAATAAGTAAAAAAGGCATTCATGAAGTCTTTTAGAGACAGAGGAATTTTAAATACATATTTTGCATGTGGAGTTTACATTTTTATTGAGGTAATTGAAAGAGTTTTTTGAACTATCTTCATTTTCTTCCTATTTATTAGGATTCCTTTCCTTAGTTACTGACACACCATATACTCCAAGCTTCAGACACAAATACACACCCTGATTTCTTCTTAGATTCATAGTCCTTTGTTATAATTAATCTCATACCCTTAATCTGTTCTCTATTCTCTTCTTTTCATGCAAGAATTAACCCACAAGACCTCCCAGAATCATCAGCTAATTTTTAATTCCAGTACAGCCAAGAATTGCCAGCTGCACTTCATGTGAACTGTTGGACAATTAAAGCTCAAAGCAGAAAATTGAGACTGTGAAATTATGACTGGGATAATATGACTTTATAAAGGAGGATAAAACTGCTTCTGGTCTTTCCTCCATTCCCAGTATTCCCCCTGCCCCTTTTGGATTTCTGTGATTCAGAGGAAATGAGAATCTCCACATGTAAGCATTTAATAAACAAAGCTTTTTTAGCCTTGATGACTTGAGAAAGAAGATTCATTGTCTTCTATCAGAATGTCTCATTCCTGGACTGTTCTTCCTATGCATGAGTTATTCCCAATAATTTTCCTGTTGGTCAGATTTAACTTTCCTGCTGAAGCATGTCAAATTCCTCTAGCATCCTACCCAAATAGGCCTATGTGCACACATACACTAGAACCTGATAGCTTCTTGGCACTGTGGAGTAGGAGAGGACAACTAGGGACGTGTGCTGGGTACTGGTTTTAGAATGCTTGGATCTGAGTCTCTGAAGTAGGAAAAGGAAAGGAACTGATATGGGTCACAAGTGTTGAAGGACACCATTGGCTGGCTGAGCTGCGGGGCACACCATTTATCCCAGAAGACCGTGGTCTAGGAAATATAATCCTGCTAGCCAATACGCAGTGATGAATAAACTGCCTGACCTTGTAGTAGTAAAAATGCTTTAAGAGACTTAAGATCTTAAAAACAAAGCTGCAGTATAATATCTCATCTTAAAATGATTGAATTTTCAGAAAGATTTCATAGGACACTCATAATTTCCACATCAATGAAGTTACAGCAGTGTTCCTTTTAATTACCAAATGTCACTCCAGCAGCTAAATGGTGCATTAATTACCTACTTATTTAGTAAGGAAATAAGCAAAGAAATTTTATTTGACTTAAAATTTCAAAATAAAATAAGTCAATTATTTTTAATTCAGCAGTTATTTACTTGGTAATCATTTACCAGTTTTGAAATTGTTGGTAGGCTTCAGTGTCAGCTTTGTTTGGGTTAATTGAATATTCTTAATTAAAACAGCTGAACCCAATCCATATGACTTTAAATGCAGCCCCAAAGGCAGCACTTGGTTAAAAAATGTTCAAAGAAAATTAATATTTGAAGTACAGCAAATACTCTGTTGGTTTGCCAGATGAATTACTACAGAGGTTAATAATCAGACTTTAGAAAACATTGACATAAGTTTAATTCCCCTTTTTTGGATGAGGCTACTAGTCACATTAATTGGTGCCTGTCCCTGAGAAAGGCAAAAATAGTAACTTCATTTTTTATAACAGCATTTCACAGAGATAACTCTAAATGCATGCAAAGATTATTCTCTCAGAATATGCATGTTTTGGAACACAATAAATTCATGTTGTGCCTCTTCAAAATACATGTAATTATTATCTGTTTACAAAAAAAGATGCTGTTTCCTAAAGAAAAAATAATCAAGATACTAAGTACGTGTTCAAAGATAACAATTCACTTACATTATCTTTTGTCCCATATATCCACAAATAAAAATCAAAATAACTTTTTTTACTGTTACTGTAAAATTGTTCAGGGAAGCAAATGCTAAGATGACTCATGAGTAAATGCCCACGAAACCACTTTGAAATCTTGTGTGGTTTTGAGACTGGAAAGAAAAAGAAAGTATTTGGAAGAGGAGTACTAGAGGACTAACTTGATAAGAGGTTATGAAAATGCTACAGTCTAGATATGTTTATTCTTTATGACAGTCCCTGAGGTGTTTATATTTGGTCCATCAGTACAAAATGTATTTCATAGAATGTTTCAAAAGAGGAGACTTTGAAATACACTTTGAGAGCCCAAGAGCATGGTGAAATAATTTCTATTTATTAGAGAAAAACAAGCCTGTTTTGTGAATAGATGTTTTTATCTCCTGTGTGCAGGGTGCATCTTCTGGCTTTTTTCTCTGATGTCACACTGAAAGGATATACCCTTTAATATCTCAACAACACCTGTATACTATCTACTGGGTTTCAAACTACTAAAATCCCTATGCATTGATTCTCAATTTTAACAGAAATTTATTTGCTTCAGCAAACTCTGAAGGTCAAAGGGACCCTTATGTCACCAAAATCATCTGCATATCCAAGATAATACATTTTAAACAATTGCATTCAGGTATCCCCCTTTCTAGCCCAATAGCTGGTATTTGATTGAGGCATAGATATGCTGTGATTTCAAGAAAATCCACTTCTAATCTGAAAACATGAAGATACTTGAATTGCAAAAATTTCCTTGATTCTTTTGTATCTATTTATCACTTTATGATTTCAAAGCTCTCACTTAGTTTCATTTGGATTCCACTACAAGTCTTCCTTTAACTTAGTATGTCAAAGTAAAGATGTGCAAGGTTTTCTGCCTGTAAAGATACTCACGTAATAATTACCTCAGCCTTTTAGTCATAACAGATGAAGAATCACTATATATCAATACATATCACTATATAACTCCCAAATTATATTATAATTTAGTTCGAAAGGAACACCTGCGTATTATTTAGCCCAAACACCTGCCCAAAACAGGGCCGTGTTCAACAGTGATGAACTTGTCCAGCCACTTGTCCAGTTTTGAGTATCTTGAAAGACTGAGTTCCCACAACCTCTCGTGACAGCCTGTTCCAATGTTTGCTCACTCCTACTAGGAAAGTTTCATATGGATTTTTGAATATCCAAACTATAAAAGTGTGGACTTTTTATCACAGCCTCATAACAATATATTCTCTCCACTTCTTAAATCTTATTTCAGATTACTTTTTACACTTTATCTGATTTCTCAAGAACTTTTAAAGTATTTCTTTTGGTGAGAATGCTAATGCTCTGTTACTTGGATCACATATATTGTAGACCATTCTAAATTACAGAATTGCCTGGGTCTTTCCTGTCTGCATTCTTCTTTTTGCCATTATGTCTCACCAGATGCATCTGCTGTTGTGTTTCATGGTTACTATGACTGTCATATCCTATCTGAGTCACTGTTGTTTAGAGTATATAACCCATTACCCACAGCAGTCTGCAGTCACTGGTCTTCGATGTATAGTATAACTTTGACTGTTTGAAAAAATACTTTGTTTGAAGGATTGCAGTTACTGAAAAAGACGACAACGTGGGTTAGTATATTGCCTCATAAATTCATCACTATTTGTCATTTTATTAAGTCTTATTTCATCAACGTCATTTTAAAGTACATTGGCAACTCTGAAAATAATACCTCAATATTCTGAAAATAATTGTCTGGATGAGGAGCTGCGAGATATGGTTTAGTATCTTGTGGTAGCAGTGGTAATGAGAAGATGGATAGGACATATGAGAAGATGGATAGGTCATATCCAACCTTGTGATTCCATGATTCTATGATACCTTCTATTTATTTCCATGGAAACTACAACTGTTATAAATATCATTTAATTGCTCAGCATATTCAGAAAGAGTTAACACATCACTTTGAGAAGATATTCTAGATTAAAAAAAAAAAAGTTTTATGGAAGTTAAAATGTAGCAATCTACTCACCTCCAATTCTAATTAATAATTTTTCTGTTTATATTATAAGAGCATTTTTGTAAGAAGCAGGATGTGGGAGTGAAAAAAATACTGCCAGAGTTGTGACAAGTAGTGAGCTTGAAAACTAGTTTCCAGAACATTGGAAGAGAAATGTGAAATTAATCAGCCTTTAATTGGTAAATACATCATTAACATAATTTCATGATCCAGGGTAAGTTCTCACTACCTGGAAGTACTAGCATTTACTGAAAAATAAGTTTAGTCTTTTATTTAGTCCATTAGAAGAGTAGTTTGTGGTTTATGGTAGAATATATAGTACAATATGATGTTATGGGAGGAAAAGGATGCTTCAATACATAGTAGTAGACATCCTTCATTAAAAATATTCTCTTAAGCAGATGATACGTAATAAAAATGCACTTAACATAGAATTAATTTGTAATTATACATACAAATTTCTAATTTAATTAAAAGTAAAGCTTCAACCTGGATATCAGTTTCATTTTTTTTTAATGTCTGAGCAGCACCTGGCTAGATACTCATTACTTTACATATTCAGTAGAAGTCATCAGCACATGATCTTGCATCTGAATGCTGAGCAAAATCAGTATTCAGTCAGCCAATAATGAAGGGATATTGCCAGATGGATCCTGCCAGGTGTTAGCAATTAATTGTTGATATATTTGGGGAATATTTAAAAGGATATTAAAATATAGAGTCTTCCTGTGTGAGCTGTGTGAGCATTGTTGGTTGCTGATTATGTGCATTTTCCCTTTTTACCATACACAAAATGTTGAAAACAGATCCTTCTGAAGAAATCAAAGACACTCCCTCTGGCAAATTATTGTATGTCCTGTTGAAATCAGGGTTTGGAAGATGATTTCAGAATATGTTTTAAAAAGAAACAATGATAACACAGAAATTTATTTATATATCTGTTCATTTTCAGCTTGTTTGTAAGGCTTTTTCTTCTTTCCTCTTTAAACGCATGTTTCAGTATCAAGCATGAGACACTAAAATTAAAAAATAAAATTAAAAAAGCATAACCTCTTGTTAATGGTCCAATTATGTTTTTAAAGTGCTGAAGGACAAACAAATGCAATTTAGCCAATCTATGATTTACAACATATGATGCAATAGTTCAGCTGACAACACTAAAAATTGATTTCACCTGTTCCGCAGAGTGAGGACAGCAGTAGAAAAGCTACCATAGAGGCTTATTCATGCTTTACCAGTAATGCAATGTTTGTCAAGCCTGTCCTTGGTACTTTAGTTCATTCTTTGCCAGCTCAATTTCAATGTCTCAGCTGGATGGCAAACAGCAGTGACAGTGGAGTCTGTGATAAGAATACGTGTCCATAGCATCTAACCTGTATAATCTGGGCTGAGACCACTCCATAGGCTTCCAATCAAGTTTAGAATTGATACAGTGATGTGACTGAATTAAAACATGACAGTTAATTTCGGTTTCTGCTAAAAATCAGCATTTTTTTTTTTTTAGCAGTGCCAGAAAGCACTCCTTGAGCCTTTTTCTGCTCCAAAGTAATTCTGAAAGATTATTAAAATAGTTAGAGTAAGACATAAAAATCCTTTGTTCTTTGTACAGGAAAAAAAAAAAAAAAAATGTTGGATTTATTTCACCCATTTTGGCTTCTAGAATGTTAGAAAGCTAAGTTTGGGTTAGTAAAATTTGTGTAATCTCTCAATCAGTGAAGAAAAATATGCACATCCACAAAATAATTAATTTGACCCATGTCATGGGCCCCTCTTATAGTTAAATAATTCTCCTATTTGATTGATTATTGGTTATGAAAGAGGTCAGAACAAGTTAGTTTTAGAAAGATAAGTATACTACATATACATAAGTTACTCCAAATATAATGTGTTCTATTTCTTTCCATGGAAACTAGAACAGATACAAAAAGCACTGTAGCACTACTTGATAGAGAAAATTCTCAGCTACAAAACACTATTCTCCAACATGGCCACCACCACTAACGAGGTGTTTTCGCCATCAATGAACAAGAAGATTCTGCATGCTGAGCTTGTAAGCATTTGTATGATGTCTGGAACATGGCTTGCCTTTCACATTTCTGTCACTGTTGCTGAAACACAACACCCATCACCTCACTGTGTTCACATCCATTGTTTGGTCACCATAAATGTTCAGAAAGTGTCACTGAATGTCAATGGGTGCAGTTTTGTTCTCACAGACAAATTCAATTCCACGCCATTGTTTTATATGTATATTCATGTCAGAAACCATTTTGTCAGACTGCACCTCTGCTGCCATCTGTTGCACAGAAATAAATGTAATGGAATTTTGGTGGAAAGGTTCAACCTCTACTGCTGTACTACTAACATTTGCCTCTGATGTTGTGAGCCAACACAATGAAATAGGAAGCACTACTTTTGAAGCAGCCTATACATTTTAATATGGCAAATTATTTTACAGCTAGATATTTTTAAAACTTTACTGTATCACCACAGAAAGAGCTCAGAAAACTTCTTTTTCTAATGTTATGTTGCCCATAGAGGAAGGATTTTCTGCCACTGCAATATTTTAAACCAGTTCATATTTTTCTGGAATAAACACCACAATGTGGAGAGAAGTTATGAGGTTGATACTCAAATCATGTTTAAATTTGGTGGCTCACATCAGAAGAAAGTCAGGTAAAAGGAAATATTCTGTTCAAATTCAGATGTAATATGTAAGTATCTGTGTAGGTGTCTCCCACTAGAGAGGTCTGGGAATCAATTTGTTTTGCATTCCCAAGTTCTCCTGTGCAGGCTCTCTCTACTGTTCTGCAAGGTCAGGAGTCTAACGTATGTCCTTTCTTACATCTATAGATCTATCCTGGAAAATCTCAAATGATCACAGGTGCATTTAAACTAAGCCACTAGCTAATGTAATCAGCTGAACTTAAACCATAATTCTACTGAATGTAATCTTAACCACAATGTGATATTGTTACCCCATTATAGGCATCCACCAGGATGCCCCAAATCATTAGAAACATCTGCACACAACCAAGAGACACAATAGAGGGCTTACGAGCCTCTGAAAGATAAAAATCCCATGTACATGAAACAAGAAAGACCTTAAGTAACTGATTGAGCTTGAGACGTGTTAGTCCCTGGAGCCCAAGATGCTGAATCAGCAATGGACATTAGGCATCCATGTCCATACAGTTTTTTGTAATGATTGAAACTAATTGGATAAATTTCCCAATTATAGCTGAATGGGAAAATTAACTTCTGAGCCAGTAAGTCATGTCTAAGCTGCATGACACAGGCACTTGAGCTGAGGTCCTGGGTTGCTGTTGACAAATCATAGAATCATAGAATGGTCAGAGTTGAAAAGGATCACAGTGATCATCTAGTTTCAACCCCCTGCTATGTGCAGGGTCACCAACCACCAGACCAGGCTGCCCAGAGCCACATCCAGCCTGGCCTTGAATGCCTCCAAGGATGGGGCATCCACAACCTCCTTGGACAACCTGTTCCAGTGTGTCACCAACTTCTGTGTGAAAAACTTCCTCCTAATATCTAACCTAAACCTCCCCTGTCTCAGTTTAAAAATTTCCCCCTTGTCCTATCACAATCCACCCTCATAAACAGCCATTCCCCTTCCTTTTTATGCTCCCTGCAAGTACTGGAAGGCCACAATGAGGTTTCCCATCAGCCTTCTCTTCTCCAAGCTAAACAAGCCCAGTTGCCTCAACCTTTCCTCATAGAAGAGGTGCTCCAGCCCTCTGATCATCTCTGTGGCCCTCCACTGGACCTGCTCCAAGAGCTCCATGTCCTTCCTGTACTGTACAAATGCCTGGTCTCAATCAGCTGCTTGCTACTTCTGTCCCTACAGCTCCTGCCTCCCATTGCTTAGATCACACTCTAACTTACCTGGCACTCAAAATAAAACAGGGAAGTTCTTTTCTCAATAGCAGATTATGTCTTTCAATTTTATATATCGCAACTTGCACGAAATCTTGTCTGGTCCTTCTTAGACTAACAGGCATTGAAAAGCTAGTTCCATATTAAACTCTCTAAATTTCCAAAAAGATCACATCCAAACAACATGCTGAGGATTGCCTGACCTGTAGTCTGTGCTAGACTTCTAAGAAATGGTATAGATAGTCTTATATTTGTACCTGTCACTCCTCCTGATGTTCAGATGTTACCCTACCATATGCAATGAAATGATGGAAGCAGAGGAGAGCAGTCAACAAAGGATGGTCCTTCAGCTCAGTGACTCACCTTTTTAGTTCCTTCTTTCAGACACCAGATTTCTGATATCCACTCTGGAACAGGTTAAACCAGCTATCAAAGAAGAATCTGAATCACAATTTCTTGTTGCATGTACATTTCTGAGTGACTTGCTGAAGATAGTCTGCATGAGGCAGATTGCTAACTGTAGAACATATAGCTTTATTAGAAATTCTGCTATTCAGTTGTAATTTTTTTTCTATCTCAATATTTATGTTTTTATTTGATTCAATGTCTGATTTAATTGGCTTGTGTATGTATATTAAAGCAATTTATGATTGTCTGTGAGAATCTTTGAAATGATATCTCACACTGTTAAAGATAGAAAGTAACTGCTCTGAGAGCATGGTCATGGCATCAAATAGTCAATTCATTTGCAATGATCACACATCTGGCACATTCTTCATATCAGTGCATACTTGCCTTGACACAGAGCATTGTGTTTTTACTGTAATCTTCCACAGACTAATAAATCCACTCTTTATCTTCTAATTGAACTGAATACTGTGAGAAACCTCTGTGAAAGTAAGATGGCATAAATACTAACCAGTTTAAAATTGGGTGTGTTTGTTAACAATATTAACTAATGAAAAATACTTCAAACCAGAGCCAAACATGCATTATTTATCTGACATTTTAATGGGATACAATCCAGGTGAAATTGTGCAATTTACAAGAGAATTATTGAAGGACACAACTGTAAACAGCTAAGAATTCCAATTTTGTTCTCTACCTTTTTACCCAAGAGAAAAGATGAGTTTTCACAGCTGTTTGGTTTACCAACATTTCTCCTTGAAGAAAAGCCATGGCATGGCTCTTTTACTGTTTCACCTTTCTACCTTGTCCACAAAAGAAGTGAAGTTTTTACCTGTCTTTTCCCCAACTTCCACCTGATTCCACCGTTCTTTCGGATCCTACAACAAAATGCTCCTTTTTCTTTAGTTTTCACCAGATGAACAAGGATACAGATTTTTTTTTTTTTTTTTTTTTTTCTGGTGAAATAGCCTGACTCCATTAACCATCCCAACAAACCAAGAAAAATACAACACTTTCAACATTTTTGAAGAAAGAACAAAATTTCCCTGTTCTCTGAGGATTGGCTCTGACTTCAGTCCTCTTGGCTATGATATCTGTGCTATCCTCCAGAGCTATCCAGTTTGGAAACTGCTTTCCTGGAACTTCTCTGTTGGGTTTGTTATTAGGTGACTAACCGGGGATTCCGGGCTGTCATGGTGCAGGCAGCTGGATTGTCTCATGATAAGCACATATGGGAGTTGTGCAGCACTGTGGTACGTGCTTGGAACAGTGCGTCCATTGGCCTTGAGGAAGAAACTAAGCGAGGAAGAAGGAGCTGAAGGACGAAGATAAGGAACAAGAAGATGGATACCACTTGGAGATGGCCGCCATGGAATGTAACAATGAAGGGCCAATGGTAGGACTGGTGCTGGGCAGCCTGGACTGATACCCACCAATAAGATTCTGACAAGTGGACTCCGGAGGGTATATAAGATACTGTTAAATTTCAAAAAACGCAGCATCCCCATATTGGTGTCTGTGTTGCAATGGCCCTAGCGAGGAGAGATTGCGGATAGAGCAAGGAGAGATCGCTAGCCCCTGCACTGAGGGATCCTGAAATGGTGGTGTGTCTGCAGCACTTCTCTCTGCTGGATACAGTGTGCTCACCCCTGTGGGGGAAGACAATCTTTCCCAACGCTTCCTATGCTACATTTTCCATACGACCAAGGGTGCAGCCACCAGAACAAGATAAACATGCACTCTTCTCCTACCTATCTCCACACTCATGATCAGGACAGAGAGAGCTCTGAGAAATCTGATTTGGCTGTAGGTATTCCTGTTCTTTGCAGGAGAGTTGGACTAGATGAACTTTAAGGGTCCTTTCCAACTCAAAAGATTCTATGATCCCATATCTTATGTCACACCAGGCTCCTCTTTTCTCCTCTCTTTTCTCTCTTCTTGTAATACTCAGAGTGCATTTCTAGGAGAATTCTTGAACTAGAGTATTCTCCATGATAGAATGTCATATATTGACAGTTTTCCTGAAGATTTCCCATGAACTGTGATAGCTCACAAATTTTTTTTTTTTTTTTTGCGCAAGTTATTCCAAATGTAAAGAAAGTTGTGAAAATACAACAATCCTACTGCACCAATATACTAGGGGACAAGTTAATTGCATGATCACATTTCATTTTTTCTTTTTTTTTCTCACCTCGACTCATCTCATTTCCTATAGAAATTAGAGTACAGAAATTAAGGGATAAAAAAATATCAGAGTCTGTAAATGGACTCATATGAGACAAATTCCTCTCACATTTGTGTTTTGTTTGGTGTATGTACATAGTGAGAATAACGCTGGCAACACATGCAAATACAGCAGATGTTTATTTAATGAATGATTAGTAAACAATTCATCATTGCTTCTTGCATTATCTGAACTAAGGTTCAACAGAGAAGTACCATAGGTGTAAATACAGATACAGAGAACAAAGAAAGAATATTAGATCAATACACATAAGACACAGATTGAAAAGACAATTTTAACATATGCTTTAATTTACTTTTGAGTGCTTTGCTCAGCAGCCATGAAGGTTTATTGCTATGACATTTCATATCAAATTCACAAGAATAAAAATTCTACCTCTTATCATTTTATTTATACACATACATTGAAATATTTTCTGTGCAGTTGGTGTTAGGATGAAAAGATATGATTAAAATCTTGAAATCCACCTCAAATTAACCATGCTGTCATGGAAGTTTAAAAAAAAATGTATTTACAATTTCACATTTAAATCACATTTGCTATTAGGTTGTTTGATATTTGTCAGGTGAGAAGGATTTGTCTTGTAAGATTCAGAAAGTGATCCATTTTTAAAAGAAAAAATGCATGTCCCTGTAATATATAGAAGAATCCATTTTTCATGTTTTCTTTTCATCTTGTTGTCTTTCTTTTCTAGAATTTCAAGTTCCAGCTGCAAACTTATTGTGATATGTTACATATATCTTGTTACATACATGCATCAACACAGCTTTATTTTAAGGCAATTGCATTAAATTCTATCTGATGAGATTCAAGTCCACTTCATGTCATCATTTTGGAACTGAATATGTAGAATTATTGTAAAATAAGAAAATTTGCTAATACACTGATTACAAGAGAGTTTGCAAAGAAAAAGATACGAGAAACTATAGCAGCAATGCTTGAAAACCTTTGTGTCATCCTCTGATTGAACTGACTGAACTTAACAGAGACATTTGTCGCATAGATTAAGGAGATTAACACTCACCTTAGTCAATGTGAGAGGTTTATCAGGCTATGTATATACCAAAATTTTGCTTAATATCATGAAACCGATTAATGCAAGAAGAGCCTCATTGAATGTACACTAAAGCCAATGGGAATCTTTCCAATGGTTTCAAGGGAGCCTTACTTCCATTGTTGAAACATATAGGCCTTCACTAAGAAAAAAATTCTGGTATGAGGATCTCTTTTTAATTTATTTTTTACCAGGCTACATCTTTTCACAGGAGGTTGACTCTGACACTAACTGTTTACCTATTGACTGGCACTGCAGATTTTCAGGAAAACATTCTAATTATGCCAGCATAGTCATTCGTACCCTTACCAGTGACTCACATGCTTCTGCTGTGACACTAACATCCTTGCGTGACACAGTGGTATGCATTTTAGCAATTATTTCAATGAATGTGCTTCTGCTCTTTTATTCAAAATTGTTTAGCATTTCTTGCACTTGGAAATTCAGCTAGTATTAGAAGGAACAGTTAAGAACTCAAGTTTGTCTTCAAAGAAGTTTGCACTTGATTAGATGGGATAATTGAAAGAAAATATAAAGTGTCAGAAACATACTGGTAAATGAAATATGCTGCTCTAGAAGGAGCAAAACTGACACTTTAATAATTATCAATGAAGTCTTGAATTTTTGCT
Source organism: Lagopus leucura (assembly GCF_019238085.1). NCBI lineage: Eukaryota > Metazoa > Chordata > Aves > Galliformes > Phasianidae > Lagopus > Lagopus leucura. Next base: position 15,497,467 of record NW_024962252.1, read on the forward strand.
CTGCCTGATGTAAAAAATTATCCAGTGAGGTCTAAAAGTCATTCAATTCATGTAACTGATGTAACATGTGTGGAATTGGGAAACTAAAGGAAATTAAGTATTACATTGCTTGACTTAATTGCTAAAGTTAATTTAGTTTCTTTATTATTAAATATTTTTTTCCTTTGGTAATAAAATGTATGTTTTGCTTTATTGGTAAGTAAAACATAATCCTAGAGTTACAACTGCTTTAATTTCTAACAAATACTTTCTGTTTTTCCCAGAGAATAACCAAGGCATTTCAATTTTGTTTTATTTGACCTTAACAGAATTGTTTTCTTAACTCTGCAAATTCTCTTCCATTTGTGTTTCTTAGGCAACGTAATTTGCTTCAGTTCACTTACTACACACGTTTTGACATTTGTCAACTGACAAATAAGACCATCAAGTAAAGGTAAATGAACAATCATCACTGAAAACCTTCCTTTCCCACTGTTGATCAATCCTTGATTAATATACTCTGAATTGTAACTCAGGTATCACTTAAGCCTGTGACGTCATCCTTCTGAAAACAATGCTCATCTGAAGATTGTTGCACTCTATTTTGCTATTTTCACGTCTGCTTTTCTGATTTGCTCATTATAGTCTTGCTTGCATTAGTCTGCAACAGTGAAAGCAAAATTTTTTACTGTATACTACAGAATTGTCTCTAGGCTTATCTAAGATTCCTTCACACTAATGCTGTGGAACTTCCACAGAAGTTAGGCTGCTTTCTCAAATAATTTCCCAGAGTTAAAAGTGTCCTATCTTAATCCCAGAGTTATATTTAGTAACCAGAAAGACACTGAGAAACTAAATTGAAACTTCTAAAATGTGATTTGTAATGATTTTGGACAGCATCATCAAAATATTGAGAACTAAATTTAGCCAGCAAGAACGAATGCTTTTTTTTATTGTCAAGTTCAATTAAAACCTTCCTGGAAGAGTTAACTTTAGCTGTAGAGTTTACAGTTTCATGCAGTACACTTTCAGGAAACAAGCCTCTTTTAGGAAAACAAAAAACAAAAAACAAAACAAAACAAAACAAAACAAAAAACAACAAAGAAAAACCAAACAAACAATAAAATAAATAAAAGCCAAGCAGCAAAATTAGGCCAAATTCTGATATAAACTTCAAATATCAAGTATTCTCTGTAGAAATATAATATGCATAGCAAAAATTCATTGGTTTTAAGAGAGGGATAAATGCTCCCTGTACATATGTATTTCTCCCTCTCTCTCTCCTTGTTTTTGTAGTTAACAGACAATACTGAGATACTGAAGAACATTTCCAGCAATGGAAATTATAGCTTATAAATATTTCACACAATCTGATGATTATACTTGATTAATTAGTTTTCAAGAATCAAGTTAAAAGCCATGAAAACATCAACAAAACCTTACTGAATAATTTCTTAAAGAAAAACTCAGTAAGCAGATAATCTTCTCAATAGCATCAGTATTAGCAATTTCAAGGGCCACTTATCTCAAATACAAGTGTTAAAACAGAAAAAAAATTATAGTATTTTATTAATGACCATTTGATATAATATAATTTATATTTTAGTTACCCCTATATATATATAATTACATATATATATATATATGTATATATATATATATGTATATATACACAAACGATGACTGTTTTGGCTGAGATTTTAGTTCTAAATTTTTTTAAGATAGCACCTGAAATGTAATTGCACCTCTTTTCTTAAGTTTACATCTGAAATCTCTTAAGTCTACTAAATCGTTATAATAGATTTCACTATTAGTACTTAGTGTTCTCCCACATCCATCAAGATCACTCAATATCCAATGAACAATTACCATGAAAGTCCAGTAGGAGAGAAAGGAAACATTAGAACCCAAGCAGCCATTTTAAAGTAGTATGGGACCCTTCCCTCAAGCTAAAAATAAAATATTCAAGAAAATACAGACATTTTTAAAAAAGGTTTTCTTTCTGTTAGAAATTTCACTTCAATTAGGCTCAGTGTAAATGTGTTGAATGCATTTCAGTCTCTGTATTTTACTTCATTACAGGAAAATCCAAAGAGTCCACAAGTCTGCAACGAGAATATCATTCTAAGACAGGCTTTTTCTGCTTCCACGAGCAGCAACACAGAAGGTAGGACTTTCAGTCACAATATCTAAAAGATTCTGCTTCCCAACAGTAAAAGATGGCAAATCTCATTTTATCCTAATGCATAGTAAGAGCTGCGCTCTTTTTTTAATTAATGCATAAAATGAATTTTGAATTTGGTAGCATTTAAATGAATTTCCTTGATAGGAGAAGAAACAAAAATAGAAAACTCTGCTTGTGCATACATGTAGAATGATTATTTTGAGAAAGAAAATCTCTTTTGGAAGCAGAATGCTGGCTTACGAGAGTTTAAATTCAGGGAGAATGTTCTCTGGAGGTAGAGCCCTGCAGCACTGGACTGAACTCTTGGGAATGCGGTTACTTCTTTCTTGAGAATACAGTTGCATCTGTTTCAACAGCACTTTTTCTTACCTAGATAGTTAAAAGCCACAAAATTGAAATAATTAGATATTGGTCTTCAAAACTGGAAGAAATAATCCTAAACAGAAAAAAAAAAAAAAAAAAAAAAAAAAAAAAAAGAGTACAAGGCAATAGCTAAAGGTCACAAATGATTTCTGTCCTATGTATTTTCATTTCCATAAGAAGTAGGGCTCAACAGATATTAACTACATGTAGTTAGATTTAATCATTTAATGCAAGTTTGCAGATGACACCAAGTTGGGACACCAAGTGTCAATCTGCCTGAGGGTAGGGAGGCCCATCAGAGAGATCTAGATAAGATGGATCTTTGGGCTGAGGTGAATGGGATGAGGTTCAATAAGGCCAAGTGCCAGGTCCTGCACTTTGGCCACAATAACCCCATGCAGCACTACAGGCTTGGTGCAGAGTGGCTGGATGATTATGAAGAGGAAAGGGACCTGGGGATGTTGGTCGATGCTTGTAGCTTGTGGTAGTAATTTTTTGTGGGAGGACAGTTGGACTAGATGATCTCCTAGGTTCTTTCCAGCCTCGTGATTCTATGGTTCTAGGACTTTATTATTTGGATAAATTATCCCAAATAACACTATGTCTACCACTAAAAATAGTAACCTTTGCCCAATTTGCAGAACTCTAATCTGAAATATTCTAATATTTTTTGAATAGTCCATACAATTTTCTAGTATCCTAAACTGCAGCCTGTATTTATCCCTGCAGAGCTATTTCCTGCTGCGTATGCTATGCACATGCAATGTACATAATGCATTTTGATTTCCATTACTATCATTAATCTTCTTCCTTACTTGATGCCTGCATTTCATCTTTTTCTTCTTTTTTTTTAATCTAAATGACTTCTGTCTCAGCATGGCTTCACCACAATTCCTTTCAAAGACTTTGAAAGGTACCAGTCTTGGCACCTGATCTGATGCACTTAAGTATAGCTCTGATGCACTTAGGTAAGAAAGATTGCTGCAGTAAGCACTGAAAAGAAACACAAGCTAAGTGCCTAAGTAAGGTCGACTGATCTAGATCTTATTTTTCTTGAAATGGAAACTAGAAGAGAGATAAGAAATTAAAAGATAAGAGCATATGTCCACATAATATAATCTGCATTTTTCTTTGCTCCTAGTTCCTGACAGTTCCAGAAGTTCTGATCCAGACTACTGACAAATGGCCTATTAGTGTAGCCTAGGGACTGTGATGGTTATTGGACAAATGTAATCCATCAGTTTTTTACCTGATCTCCCCTGAAAAATTTTGTAGTCACATTTTGTGCTCAAATGTCATGGATTCATATATTCTTCATTACTTTTAGTGACACAAAGCAAAAGTTCAACAGAAGAACAGCAACAACAGAATTACTGAAGAGTTGGCACATAGAGAAGCATCTAGTGAATGTGTTTTGTTGAACCCAAATTGTTGTTTAGGAAGGAAACCTGTTAAGAGCACACACTAGAGGGAAAGAGTATCTGAGCAGTAGCAGTAAAAAAAAAAAAAAGTTTTAGAGTGTCAGAACTGCTAGAAAGGATTTAAGATAAAGAGCAAATAAGAGTTGACTGGGAAATAGGAAAGGTGTTCTAAGTATCAAAAATTCTAGATACAGTTTGGGTTCATTATTTATTACTAAAGCTTTATTATTCTCTGGGATCATTGTGTGGGTAGGAGAGAGAAACAGCAAACAAAACTGAAAACATAAGCAGAACAGTCAGCAAGATACCTTTTAAAAGTAACTTTTACGTCATCAGTTCAAAATCCTTTCAGTGAACAAGAATAAATCATTTAAGAGATTCACCAAATCCTCTATCTTCCCTCTAAAAAAGGTATGAAAATATCTCAAATTTTTGTTTGAAGGCATTTTATGGTTAGACTCATGTCTTGAAAAATCGAAGTGTATGCCTCTACTACAACATATTTTAGAGTTAAAACATTTGTTTCCATAGATTAATATCATATTAAGACAAGATGAACTTATTTCACTGAGTTTTTTATATTGCAATTTTCCTAGTTCTGAAATATTTTTCTTTTATTATGTGAATATAAACTGGGACATCCCAATCTTTTCAGCCCCTGCCCAGATGGCAACCTTTCCGTGTCTCTATCTTAACTCATGCTTGAATTCTCCACATGACAATTTGATCCACTCTAAGTAGGTTACCATGCCAACCTCCTTAACATCAACCTTTGCAAGAAACCACAGACAAAATTGCCAAATAGTACAGAAGTTTTAAAATTACAGCAATGCTTTAAAATACTACCACCTGGTGGTAACTGAGCATAAAGATGGATGACCAAATTCTGGTTCTGACTAAATACCATTTCAAGCCTTGAGAAGGGTTGCAAACTGGTTAAGGAGAACTAGTAGGATCGTACAGTGTTGTACTTATGACCTCTGGCTACACCCTAAAGAGGAAATATGGCACATCCAATCTTGTAATGGCTATTGTCATGCATTATACATCTTTTGTGCGTCTTAGTTTATGTACACGGATGTAAATGGAAAGCCCCTAAAGAAGGTGATTATGGACATGGTTCACTATTTGATACTAAGTATGCAGGCTACTTTTCCTGTTACAAAATAAATAATACAAGTACACAAATAAGGAAAAAAGGGCAAATTTTCTACAAGTGTAAATCCACTGAATTCAACAGAGATATAGTACAGAAAAATTTGATTTGGATCTCCCTTTAGCAATTGCCTAATGAAATATGATATGCATTAAGCAGTTGCTAAGATAAGATAGAGGAGACAAATGTGTGTTTCTACAAATATCCAGTGCTAGCTATTAAAATTTTTTCAGTTGCCACTTTCAAGTGATAAAATCTGTGTTCTCTGGGCAGGGAAACCAAGAACACTGAATACTTCAGAGATGTGAGTTAGGCAGAGCTGAGGATTTTTGCTGCTAACATCACAGGCCTGGGTCTGATCTCTTTTACACAGAGTCAGTACAAGCCTGATTGCTGGCTTCAGTGGAATTATTTCTGATTCATATTGGATGGAGATCAAAAAAAGATCTGGCACTTTGGATGCAACAACCCCATGCAGTGTTATAGGCTTGGTGACGAGTGGTTGGATGATTGTGAAGAAGAAAGGGACCTGGGGGTATTGGTTGATGCTCGGCTGAACATGAGCCGACAGTGTGCCCAGGTGGCCAAGAAGGCCAATGCCATCCAAACCTGCATTAGAAATAGTGTGGCCAGCAAGAGCAGGGAGGTGATCATCCCCCTCTACTCAGCACTGGTGAGGCCGCACCTTGAGTACTGTGTTTAGTTTTGGGCCCCTCACTGCAGGAAAGACGTTGAGGTCCTGGAATATGTCCAGAGAAGGGCAACGAAACTGGTGAGGGGTCTGGAGCACAAGTCTTATGAGGAGCAGCTGAGGGAGCTGGGATTGTTCAGTCTGGAGAAGAGGAGGCTCAGGGGAGACCTCATTGCACTCTACAAGTTCCTGAAGGGAGGTTGTGGTGAAGAGGGGTTTGTCCTCTTCTCCCAGGCAACAAACAAGACCCAGGAAAATGGCCGCAAGTTGTATCAGAGGAGGTTTTGTTTAGAATGAGGAAAAACTTTTTCTCTCAGAAAGTGGTCAGGCACTGAATGGCTGCCCAGGGAGGTGGTGGAGTCGCCATCCCTGGCAGTGTTCAAGAGGTGTCTGGATGAGGAGCTGCGAGATGTGGTTTAGGGCTTGTGGTAGCAGTGGTAATGAGAAGACGGTTGGACTAGATGATCTTGTAGGTTGTTTCCAACCTTGTGATTCTATGATTCTATGATTCTGTGATAAAGTCCTCCTCTAAGTTTAATTAATTTTGTTTTTGTTCTTGCTCACATATGAATTAGCAGAGGACAGTTAATACATATGCATCAAAATTTCCCTGTTAACTCAGATGATAGAAGCATATGTGTGTTTCACAAAGTGTTGTGTGTCAGTGTACCTGGAGAATATCATTTTAGTTTGTACAGACAGATCATAAGGGAAGATACCCATAGGAATGAGAAAATGACTGATAATTTGCATAAGCATCTGGCAGTGTGCTAAGAAGGCCAAAACTGCCACATCGGTAGATCATGATCCAATTGCTTTGCCACTGCTTCTGAATGGCCCTATATATCATGTATTTTACTATTGAAATTACAGTTTCCTTTTCTGCTTTTCAAATTACCATTGAGCATAGATGTAAATGTGATAGCTTTTCTGTTTCCCTCAGAAATAGAAAATTCTTCCCCATATGTGAAAGTTCTATTCTTCTTAAAGATATAGGGTTTTGGTGTGGGTTATGGTTTTTTTTTTTCCTGTTATGTTCAGTTTCCTACCCCAGAATACTTTTATTGATTGACAGATGCATAATAGACTGAAATTCATGGTGAAGTTGAAAAAGAAAATAACCTATTTTGCAGTATAATATTTCATGTTAAAAGCTTTACAGTAGCAGTCATAATACTTTAAATTCCAGATATTATTTCCTATACTATATAACCGTGACATCTCTTTGCACTTGTATTTTATGATGGTCACTTCAGAAACTAATTACTCTTATATAGATCATCTTTTTCAAAGAAATAATGAAAGATATCAGAGGAGAAGGTCCTTCCCATTCTTCCAGAAAAATGACAGGATTTTAGCAATTCTTTTTTGTCTACAAAATTATTTCTGGTCTATATAATTTCAGATGACATTAGAATACTAGTATCATGTTCAAAAACAGAAGATTATTTCAATTACTTAAGTCCTTTCAATTAGTTAAGCACATGTTCGTTTGGGGTTTTTTTGTTTTGTTTTGTTTTTTGACTGGGACTTAACTGGAAACTGATTTGCACATTCCATTTGTTATGTTTGCATTATAAGCATCTGCTACTAAATTTATGTCAGTAATTCAAGACTTTTTAATTTTTTTTTTTCATATTTTTCTCGTGTTCCTGAGGAAAGATCAAGGAATAAGAATTAGAATGTTGACATCATTGGTCTGAACCTCAGTTATTACTGGTGTTAATTTGAAACTGAAGAATAACAGACCATTTCTTCTGAAAAAAATTTCTTATGGGAAATCACAAAATAACTGAATACATTTAATATGATCAGGTTGCACACATCTTATAAATTTTAGTATTGACCTGGCTTTCTCTCAGGTGGCAATATGGTAGAGTTTTAAGAGTCTAGCTGAGCGACAAATGGAGTGATAGACTGGGAAAAATAAAGGCATTTCAGTCACTCCCTACACACACACTTTTAAAAGTGTTTTAAAAGTGTTTTAAAGTTAGATTACGTATTTGCAGTTTGTAGTCCAGCAGGTTGAAGGTCTGACTGCCCAAAAGTTTTGTCAATGACAAGTAACAGAAGGAAAGGTATATCCAGACAGATGAACAAAATCACTGTTGAGAGCCTCAGGTTGAGGTAGAAATCGGGAACTATGAGGTAAGTAAAGTGTGATTAAAGTCAGGACAGCTGGCACTAATAAACAGGAGCCTCAGGAGAGACAATCTAAAGGAGCATGAAGAGCAAGGGAGACAAAAGGACTAGAGGAGAAAAGAATGCCATGATATCAAAGACAGTGATATACACATGCTTCTAGAGAAATCTCTGACAGATAGCCACGTGATGAGGAAAAAAAGAATCTGCAAATATTTCAGTTTACTCAAAAAAGGAAGGCCTTAAACTGAATTTAGGACTAAATTTAGGCCACACTAGAGCAGATGTAAAGCAGAAAATACTTGGATTATAAAGCGAATGCAAATCTGAAATTAAAAGAGCCAGACAGACCAAACTAAAATGTAATCTTTAAAATAGGTAAAACCAGCAATCAGTTAGACTTGGAAAAAAAAGACAGAATAATAATAAATACAGTCAATAACTCCTTTGAAGTGTGATTCATGGAGATGAAAGAAGTTATTGCAGTAATAGAATCATTTAAAATAGTTTAGAAATAGTTGGTCACACAACTGTACCTCATGATGTACATACTGAGACATCAGAATGATTGAAAATTCCACTGAAAGTTTATTTATAGAGAAATGAAAAAGAAGCCTCTAGGCAAGTAACCTGAAATGCTAAGCAGCATGACCAGATTGATCCTTGGTATAATTCCATATATTTGGAGACATTTGTATCCTAAACAACTGTTGTGTTGAGTCTCATTTGAACTTGATGTGAGTGGCTTCAACTCTCTTGATATCAATGCAATACGACCAGCTTAGTCCAGGAGGTCTGGATTTGGCATAACATGTCTCTAGTAGTAAATTGATTTTGTGAAACACTGCAGTTTGTCAGCCCTTTTGATATCTGCAGTCTCTAGAGATCTGCCCCCTTCTAGTACTGCATTGATTCATTGCTGAGTTGACCTTTAAGAATGGACCAGAATAGAATAGAATTTGGTTTGTATAATGAATTTCATTCAGGAGATGTCTCCAATGGCTGACACACCAATAATAATACAAAGATTATGTGTAGGTACATATAAAAAGAGTTGTAAATTAGACAACAGTACATACACTGCCATGAATACAAGACTATTAAAAATGAGAAAATAAACATGGTTTGCTTTTATTTGAGACTTTTCCCCCTTTCCATTTCAAGCATGATATTACAGAAATCATTTTGCGTATTTGGAATACATTAACTACAGCACAAACAAATTACTAAGTCCTTTGAGTTTGAAAGAATTGTTCATTCTTTCAGGTTTAAAAATATTTTCTTTTCTCCAGATGAGAAATATGTTTTTAATTGCTTTTCAGATTTAGTTTAAGTCAACTCTACACAGTTATTTTTCATACGTGTGAGGCTATGCTTTGTAGTTCTTGAGTACAAAGCTTCCTGTTTACCATGGCAAACCACTTTTTCAACCCTATTACTTCCTTTCAATTTCTTGATACTTCTGTAGTACCATAGATGTAGAGAATTGTCATCATGCTTTTCATCTGAAAGACCAAAAATGCTTTAAATTGAGCAGCGATAGAACAGTATGCTGACACATTCAAACTGTTTGTGACCTTACAAAGCCAGAACTTGCCTTACATGTTTTTATATTCACACAGTTTCATTATACTTAACAGGACTCCTAGCAGCTGAATTTCTTGGTGTGCTCGTGATCACAGGGAGCTATACAGTGCAATAACAAAGAGTGCATAAAGCATTTGCTTTGATAGAAATGCAAAGGGCAAGCATGAGGAAAAGTAGTCTATGAGCCTGAAAAGCAATGAAACCATGGAATAAAGGAAAGCAAGGAGTTCAATGTCAAGAAAGCTAACTCAGAGAAATTTAGAAATGCATACCAGCTTCTTTATTCTGTGTCAGCTATCACTGTTCAGTGCCTTTCTATTGCACATTTTATATATTCTTTTTACTCATGTAATATACCCAGGAATGACTAATGTATCATAAAACCTATCTTTGTGGGAGAAAGTTTAAACTCCTGAGATGCTTGTCTTGTTCCTAAATGCAGTTTTGAAAATCCATTCTCTCTGTGTGACTGGTAAAGGATTTCCTACTCCTCTGCACCAGCTAATGGATGGTTATGAAATACCAAGAAGCGGTGCATACAAAATCACAGAATCATAGAACTGTTTGGGTTGGAAGATCATCTAATTTCAACCCCCCTGCTATAGACAGGCACATCCCTTTAGATCAGATTGTGCAAAGCCCCATCCAGCCTTCAGACTTCTCCAAATCCTTCTCCTCAGGACTGCTCACAAGCCATTATTTGCCCAGTCTGTATTTGTACTTGGGATTGCTCCAACCCCGGCACAGGACATTGCACTTTGCCTTGTTGAGCTTCGTGAGTTCAACATGAAGCCTGCCTAGATGCCTCTGGATAGTATCCCTTCACTTTAGCATGTCAACAGCGCCACTCAGTACGGTGTCCACTGACAATGTAATCCCATCATAAAAGGCCAGCAAGTTTGTCAGACATGATTTGTCCTTAGTGAAGCCACACTGGTCACCACCAAACACCTCATCTTTATTTTCCATGTGCCTTAGTTTGGCCTTCAGTAGGATCTACTTAAAGATCTTTCCAGGCACAGAAGTAGGACTGACTGGCCTATAGTTTCCTGGATCTTCTTTTTTTTTCCCCATCTTGAAAATGAAAGTTTTATTTTCCCTTTTCTAGTCAATGGGAACTTCATCACACTGCAATGACCTTTCAAGTATGATAGATAACGGCTTTGCAACTTCATCTGACAGTTCCCTCAGAACCTATGGATGGATCTCATTGGGTCCCAAGAATCTGTTCACCTTCAGGTCTTTTAGATGGTCTTCAACCTGATCTTCACTTTACAGTGGGCAAATCTTACTTCTCCTGGTTTTTAACTTTGCTTTTTGCAACTTTGGCAGTGTGGCTAGAGACCTTGTCAGTGAAGACTGAGGCAAATAAGTCACTGAGTACCTCAGCTTTACAGTGTCCCTCATGACCAGGTCTCCGGTTTCCTTACTGAAAGGGCCCACATCTTGCCTGGCCCTTCTACCTGTAGAATTTCTTTAATTCTACTTTATGTCCCTGGCTAGATTTAGTTTTGCCCGGGTTTTAGCTTCTCTAACCTGATCTCTGGCTGCTCAGACAACTTCTTTGTACTTTTCCCAGGAACTCTTTTCTCCTTCCACTCCCTATAAACTGCTTTCTACTCCCTATAGACTTTCTTTTTGAAACAAAGTCCAAGAGTTCATTGTTGATCCACAACGGACTCCTGGCATTTTTGCCCTCAAGACATCAGACACCTCCTGAGTATTGAGAACTTTTCAAATACAGATTTTTTTCTGAAAGTACACCGAGTAGATTATAGCAGATGGCTCATTCTGTTTGGCAAATCCTTCTTAGTTCATGGCTCATTGAACTAGTAGTGCTATTATTGCCTTGCATGTTAATTTGGAATCTATGTGCTAAATTTTATTGCAAAATTTTTTGATGGAAAGATTTGATCTGTGAGTATGTCTGCTCTTAGTGTCTACAACTATTCTAAATATATTTAAGGTAGATTTTCAACTCTCCTCTAAAACTTGATTGGAAAAGCAGATTGTGACTAGTTGCTATAAGGTTAATGCAATATGCATTTTTTCCTTGTGATGTGGAAACCTAAAGATTAAAAAGAAAAATTGCTTTAATGAAATAATTATTATAAAATTAATTATATTCTACATTTACAGCTGTAAATTTCACTTGTAACAATTTTGTTAGCACAAATGTTGCTGAAGAACTTCAGATTTCATACACTATATTCTGTTGGTCTCTGCAAGGCAATTTTCACTGGAAGAACATGTAAAAGAAATTTAGAAATTAATCTTCAGCTTTATGTAGTGGATTTCTACAGGTCTTTTAGTGATTAAAATTTTAATCACCTGATGATTAAAGGTTTCATTACCAGGCAATTAGCACTTAAATTTAAGTGCCAGGTATTTAACTTTGTTTTGGAAGTGGAACTGCCTCTTGCTGGGTATTGCATAGTTGGGTGGATGCATAACAGATAAGTAAAGTAAGAGCAAAGGGACCAGACAAGGAATTTTTAAGGGGAAGTTTCAGGGTGAAAGCATAAGAATAGTGTAAGCATTTACTTTAGAGGGTGTCAGAATGAGATTTAGGTCTAACAATGGAAATGTCATAGCAAAGTGGGGACTGGCAGCTCCGTGGGGAGCAAAAAAAAGTAGGAGCTCCCCACCACATCTGGACGGGGCCTGGCAACAGGACCTGTCCCACCACACCACGGGGAATCATAGAATCACAGAATCATAGAACCTCCAAAATTGGAAAAGATCTTCAAGATCATCTAGTCCTACCATCTACCACCATTATTTCCCCACTAAACTATGTCCCTTAGTACAACATCTAAACATTTCTTAAACAGCTCCAGGAATGATGACTCAACCACCTCCCTGCACAGCTCATTCCAGTGCCAGACCACTATTTTGAAGAAGAAATTTTTCCTAATACCCAGCCTGAACCTCCTCTGGCTCAGCTTCAGACCATTCCCTCTAGACCTATTGCTACAGGATACCATTTATCCTGTATTGATACAGGATACCAGCTGATAGCTGGGGTTATCCCAGCCTCATGCATTAACCACCACCCTGGAGACAGGGCCAGGCCAAGGTTGGTGCAGCATGAAACCAGCCTTGCTAAGGCCTCAGTGGGACAGGAGCAGATGGTCCTCTGGGGCTGAATGATAATATGAATCTTGAAGCAGAGCAAAACTTGTCCAGGAGTTGGCCACAAAGAATATTTTTTAATCTTCTGTGTCTTGTGAGATAGAAATGAGTACTGAAAACTTAAATAGTTCTTGTAGCACATTATAACGTGAATTGTTACTTCTTTTGTTTTCCACAGAAAGATATATTTAGCTGGGAACCTTCTCTGTGTTACTCTATGAAAACTGAACTGCAATTTAAGCAAGATGCATTTTTATGGGTTTATTTCAGAACTGTGGATTTTGCATATTGGCACTGAATGTTGAAATGCCAAGCTGGAAGCTGATTAGTTCTTTTCTTAGCATTTGCTAGTTTTAGCTGCCTCTTAATCATATTTTCCTTTTTTTTCCCTTCCCACCAGCAGGAACATTTTAGTCCTAGAAGGGCTGCACAAATTTTTCCAGTATAAATATCTAGTATTATTTATCTGTGAACAAGCTGGATTTGTTATTTCATTGTAAAGTATCTACAGTAGGTACTGGAGCTGATATGTTAGAATTCCCTTATCTTGCAGACAAATAAATTTTAAAAAAGACTAGATTTTAAAAAAGACCCTGTTTTGACTCAGTTCCATGGCTCACTTTGATATTAGAGGAGCTGCATTCATGTATCAGTCTAGAATGGAGCTTAATACGTTCCTTCAGAGTTGACATACTGTTTCAAGATAATGTAGGAATTTGAAACTATAACCAGTCATTCAGAGGGATAGGAAGTCCACTATTTTAATTAATTTTTTTGTTGTTGGTTTGTTTTATTTATTTCTTCAGTGTTCTAGTACCCTCCTAGCAACACTCATGCCATTTAGAAATCTGTATTTCTTGTGGTATATTCAGTAAGTATGTTAGGAAAAAAGAATACACTAAAAATCCAAACCATCCCACATGTATTACTTAACTTTTTATTTGGTGGAAGACAAATGTAGTAAGCATTGAACTAAATCTTGTCCTTACTTCTGCTGAGATTCCGAATAGCAACTAAAAAAGGAAGCATCAGATTGAATCAAGCACTGAAAGAGCTATACATGAGTAGGAAATAGATGGTAAGCATGAGCTGAAATAGTTTTTTTTCAGAGATGAAGTTTAAAAAAGCCCAAAGCATTGTAAAAATATTTTAAGAATGAATGCTTGATTTCAACATGGCCTTTTGGGAATAGCGAATAATACACTAAACTGTTCCATCACCTGAGGAAATAATATAAAGAGATGAAAAAAAATTCTTTCCAAAGCAACTGCCAAAGAAATAATCTAACCTGGATTTCTCTTCTCTTCTCTTCTCTTCTCTTCTCTTCTCTTCTCTTCTCTTCTCTTCTCTTCTCTTCTCTTCTCTTCTCTTCCCTTCTCTTCCCTTCCCTTCCCTTCCCTTCCCTTCCCTTCCCTTCCCTTCCCTTCCTTTTCTTTATTATGTAATAAAAAGCATGAAGGCTGCACAAGTATTTATATATATTTTGTGCGTGCATGTGTGTGTGTGTAAAAGAGGTAATTACAACGGTGTCTGCTTGCATGAATACCTGTGTTGAGTCAGTGAGTCAGACTGGACTCTAGCACAGAAGTGAAGTCTGAATCTTGATTTTGTTTATTTTTATCTATTTATGGTAAAGCCCTGTAAATTTATAGTGAAAAATTCTACAGACGTTATAGGCAGAGCTTCAGCTTTTCAAAGATACAACGATATGGTCTAGAGAGCAAGTGGGGTAGGATTTGTCTCATCTTTCTTTTAGCAGAAATTCACCTAAGTGCTATTACATAGCTAGCTCAGGAGAAAAGGGCTTATGTCCTTGAGGTGCTTATTTCTGTTCCCTGACTGTAAAGTGGTCTGATTCAGACATGTTTGAATTATGGATATTTATGTCTGATGAGAGGAATTTTTTTCCTTAGGAGAATGAAGTTCTTCCTCGGGTGTTTATATTCAGCTTTCATTTTTATAAACCTTAAATAAATCTGGATCATCAGCAACTTGTCGTATTTCCACAAGGATGAGATGAATCATGCCCTGGAAGTGTTTATCTTTTTGTTTTAGCCCAAGTGCATGACTATGCAGATTAAAAATCTGTAGACAAATGTGGTTATAAACAAATTAGATGGGCTGAATTCAGCCCTAAGTATTTTCTCCTCTTTAGCAGACAGCCATAATGCTCCTAAGTTGGAAATGATCTGTGTCAGAATGAAATATACTGTACAACACTGGTGGCAGTTACCAATAAGATATTAGGTGTCAACTTAAGTGACAAGAATTAACAGATCAATTGCTGCAAATCCTGATACTTTCACTGGCAAGACTGACCTTGGTACTTTAAGAGGAAATGTTTTTTGTTGTTGTTGCTTTCTTTATCCTCCTTTTTGTTTTCAGTATGTATCCATCATGAAGCAGAAGACAGATATATTTATTAATTTGTTTATAATTCCATGTTTATTATTGTATTGATTATAAATGGAACCTACAAGTTCTGATGGATTTGAAGTAATTACAGTAAGAGAAAGACTAAATTAATGAGTTATTGAAGTTGAACCACGAGACAGAATCTTGATACACTAAAGTAAGCATTTTTCAGTTAATATTTTTCTGTCTGGCTTATAAGGGTCATTTGAGGAAATCATTTGGAGTCAGGCAGGACAGTTTCTGAAGGAAAATACAAAGACACATTCATAGAAAAGGACACAGCCAGCTAGATTTAAGGAGGTTATATCTGATTAATTTGTAAACTAAATTAATAGGCAATCAGACTTTTACACAGCTATAGCCTGCCTGTATTAGAAAGACCTGGTTGAAAATAATAGTAAGGAGATGGTCAACTTTGAAAACAGAATTAATACTTTAATATGCAGAGGCATATCAAATGGAAAATAAATAAAAGAGGTTTGGAGCTTAAAATATATTTGCACAGATGAAATGTAAAATTATCTGTATACTTTTTCAAATTTACCATAAGATACAGAAGATTTTAGTTCTACTTAATGTGGGCTATGACATCACTTGTGCACAAAAAACATGATATAGAAAGTTTCACTTCCAATACCAATCAACATGAATTCAGAAGATCAACTGATTACAAAAGAGTTGCAAGAGACTTCCTGTTTAACTGAGCATCATCTCTCAACAAATTAGAAATAAACCAGTGATTCCTGTTATAGAAACAGGAATAAAGACAACTGTTATAAACAACTATAATCCATGGAACATATTTAATAATATTAGAGATGGTATGCAGAGACAACTGCCTTTTTTTATCTTCTAGCAGTCTGTGCTTAATTCTGACCTATCTGATGATAGCAATCGTGGTAAAAAAAGCAAGACTTTAAAAAGCTGTTTGCATACAAACAGATATCTAAGTTGTTTAACAAAATATTTAATGTACTATTTTAGGTATTACATCTAATCTGATGCTTACTTATCCAAATGCAATCATGCAGTGCAAGGATAAAGATTTTAATACAGTAAGTCAATGTACAAAACATCAGGAATTTGGGGAGCAGAACTGGAGTTTGACTTCTGCAAACTTACTGTATTGTTGAGAAGGAGAAACTTGAAACTGCAATGTGAGAGGAATTGCTGAAATTTAGCCATTTAATATCCCTGAGTTTATCTTCTACTGAACAAAATAAATTGATTTTGAATGAATGGTTCAATTCTTTTATAAAGAATAGCAAACTGACTTCAGCAGATCTTTTTCTGCTGGTTAACCACAGTCACTCTTTGAAGGACAGTGATGATTTCACATCAGTGTCCAACTGAACTCCATTATACTGGTCTCTCATTCCCATTCCTTAAAGGAAGAAGAAGGGGAGAAAATATATTGAGAATAAAAAGGCACATGGATGACTTGAATGTAGGAATGAGAAAGGAGAAATAAATAGGTAAAGACTTTGTGTGGAAGCAGAGAGAATAAAATAATTGTATTTATCTTCTCATAAACAAGTGATATTTGGTGACATCTGGGGAAGCAGGGCTTCAATATTAGTGCTTGTTTGTGAGGATGGAAGTTTTTATAAGGAGACCCATCCCCTTTTTCTTGCTTTTTCAGCTTTCATTGCTGAGTGTGATTACACTAGTTGCCTTGGCAATCTTTGAATTTCTACATGCTTTTATTCATTAATTTAGAACTATTTAGTATTTTTTTCCTATGAAAAATTTCTCTGCAATGTTTCCAGGCACAAGTCAAAGTTTCAGATAAGGTAAAGGGTTGAGCATCATGTATCACATCATAATGCATTTTTTCCAGTCTTCAAGTCAAGTGTAAATCTTTCCCAAAGTCTTCTGAAAGCTCTCAGAATCCTTTTAAAAATGTAGACACTGGCAGCATTAACTTGTTCCAATATCAGTCTGACTAGCACAGCATCTAGTTTGCTACTCATGTTGCTTATTCTCCTCCCTTTAATATATTCAAAGGCACGTTGATTGGAAAATCAACAAATTCCCCTATGTTGCACGTTAATATATTTTTATTTGACAATCCTTCTAATGAACTTGTTTGAATGGACCACTTATTACCTAGATTGCAGTCTGCAAATGGCCTTATTTAATCACTGTTTGTCATTTTTCAAGTCTTTGAATTACTCACAGATGTTACTATGTATTTAAATTTAGCTCATTTAGATCAACACTAAAAGATATCGATATTAAATGATATCAACATTATATTGACTAAAACATAGTAATTCAGCAAGGATTCCACTTTTCTAGTTGCTTTTTGAGATCTGCCAGTCAGCAATAATCCAAATGACCTCAGAGCTGTTGATATTTTGTTATGATACATTTTAAGTTGGTATATGGCAGGATATTAAACATAATTTTAAAAAGTATACAGCATTTACATATTTACTTTCCTTATCCAAGTTTTTAATCTTATCCAAACCACTGACGAGAACATAATAGCAATACAAAACTGTATACCTGAATTTCACAAGAATGTTTGACTTCATACCACTTGATGCTTGATTAAAAATTTTCATTATGCAAAAATAAGGAAGAGATTTTGAAGTCATTTCATTAAGCAGAGAAGAGATCCCAAAATGTAGTTGTTAATAGAGGTTCATCAGTCTGTGTAGCATTATCCCAAGGGATACTTTTCCAATTTCTATTCAATAATTTTTCTCAAGAAGGTAGACAAGAACATAAAATATTGTCTGGGTTTGCAGGTGATGAATGACAGTGATGAATAGGATAATAAATAAGAGTCACAATAAATAAACAAGAGTCATGGTACATGAATTTCTTAATGCGCTAATCTAATTTCTGAATATACAAGGGATGTTCCAAAAGTAATACCTTCTATTTTATTACATTGGCCCATGACATCACAGGCAGATGGTGGTAATATGGCAGTAGAAGCTGGAACTTCCTGTAAATATTCCATTGGATTTTGTTTCTATGCAACACATAGCAGCAGAGGGGCAGTCTAGACAAATGTCATCTGATATGGAAGTGCATATGAAGTAAATGTATGGAACTAAACTCCTCCATAAAAGAAAAACTAGCACCCATTGACATTCATCGACACTTGTTAAATTTTTGTGGAAACAGTGGATGTGAGCATGGTGAGCTGGAGGGTAATGTATTTCAGCAGTGGCAACAGTGAAAGTGAGCCAGCTTCACTGGTGCAGATTTGGTGGCATATGCAGATATGATGGGATAAAGGTGTTTGTTCATCACTAGTGAAAATGCTTAGCTAATGGTGGTGACTATGTTGAAATGAATAGTGATGGCTGTGTTTTGTAGCTGAGAATTTGCTCTATCAAGCAGTATTGTTGTGTCTTTTATATGTGTTGTAGTTTCCATGGAAATAAATAGGAGGAATTATTTTCAGAGTGACTTACATATAAAGAGGGAACTATAGACTAAGAATATGCCACTGCAAAAACAGTTGTTCATACTGTTACTATACTACTGTTGATTGTCTCTCAACCTCATTTAGAATTAAAAAAAAAAAAAAACTGCCTGTTAACTGTAAAATGGCCCTTATAAACTCAGACTTTAGGGACTCAATTTATTCTTTGAATCAAAGCGGAGGTTAAAAGGTGGTTTTATTCCCATATACAGATACTTCCAATTTGAAATGAAATCTGATCATGAGGGAAAAAGAAATACTTCAGACTTGCAGACAGAAACATAACAAAATATGCACATTCAACCTTGACACAGAGACAGTAAATGTAATTAGCAACATATCAAGGAAGGTAATAGACGTGCTGTGGCTCCGAGTCTGTAAAATGAGATTAGATATCTTTCTGGAAAACAAGCTTTGACTCAGCAACTGAGAAAATTATATACATTTCAGACCAAGTGATCATAATGGTCTGAACACAAACACCATGAATCTATTTGTCAGCTGAGAAGCACTGGCAAAGAAAAACAAGAAGTAACCTGCCAGAATTTAGTCTTCTCATGGCTTTTGAAATGTCAATATTTTGTTGTCTGTGCTGGTTGAAAGTATCCGGAACAATATAGCAGATCTCCCCTCCAGCAGGCTGAAGAGGGACCTGTGATTGGACAAGAAAAATAACCAGCTGACTTCTGCAGGGAATAGAGCAGTGTGATTTTTACTCAGAGTACCCTAGGGTGGATGATGTATTGAAAGAAAAAAGTTGTGGGCGATTGAAAAGTATTGGTGAAGTGATGACTTCAGAGATGGACACTTCAGCCTGACAGTGACCCAAGAACTCCCTAGAGAATCCTGTTAGTGATGCAATTTGACCTAAATGACTTGATGAGCTGTGCCTCGCAATGTCAGTGCTATTTCAGTGTAAATCAGCACAGAGAGCATATGCTTGCAGTATAAGTAGATAAATGAATGGAAACCAGTTGAAAACAAGGCAACTAAAATTTTTAAGAAAGTTGAAAATAATTTTACTCAAAGCTGAATGGAACTGAATGGAACTGGTAAATCAAAAGTTAAAATCTATAGGATATGAAGTGGTGCTATATGAAATGTTATGTAAACTATTTGAAAAAATGGATTAATGTAAAAATGCTTATTAAACCAAATCACAGGTGCGAAACAGCCTAGGCATACACCTTTGACTTTGTGCCATTTTGTTTTGTTTTGTTTTGTTTTTTTTTCTATCACACAGCTGGATTAATTGACATGAACTTTCTTAAGAGACGAACACAAACATTTACAAAAGGAAGCTTGTAATGCGGTTAGCAGGTTTTAGGAGTCATTTGATAAAAGCTTGAACAACCGTGTGAGAACTTCAACAGTGGAACAGTTTGTCAGAATGAAACCTTAAGCAGATGGTTCTAAATCACTGCAACTGCATACTGCATATGCTAAATGCTCGAACAGTTCTATGAATAACTGAAAGCTGTACACAAACATGGAGAAAAACAGCAGATGTGTGAGGCTGATGTTACCTGATTTCCATCACATGGAATCCTATCACTGTCAAAACTGCCACCTCTCTCCTACATAAGAAAGTGACTTTTTACAGTTGCAGTTGATGAAGCTGATCATAAATGTGTCCATTTCAAAATACTGTACCTCAGCCTATTGCTGTGAAAGCCAGGAGCTTACACTGACACAGAGAGAAGATCACTACAGAAATAGTTCCAAACAACATTTCTAAACCTCTTAATCCTTGATTTAAATGTCAACATGAAGTGTGTACATATCTTCTGTTATTTTACAAAACGTATTTCACTTTCACCAAATAGATAAAGTCTTTCTCCCAGTGAATCTGGATTTCTATTTTCCACATCTGTAGGGTCCTACTCCAAGGTAATGGTCAGAAGTTGCAATTGTCTTCTTGTTCAGTCTTCATTTATCATCTCATTCTCTAGAGTCTTGGTCACCTCAAAGGAAGAGACATGAATTTGGTCCTATTTGTAGTACTGTTTGTTTTACAACGACCTGTTAAATTTAAGAAATACTTAAGAGTTTACAGCAGAACTTCTTTCTGTGATAAATGCTGCAACTTTTGCCTCCAGAGCTCACCTCCTGAGGGAATTTGTTTCTCTGAGAAGTAAGGGCTCCACAGCAAAAAGACAATTCATTTCTGTTAAGTATAAAGTATGGAAGCTGATGCAGAAAACACAGTCTTTGGTTACTGAATGAATGAATATTCACAGGTAGGAATCAGCCAAACTAAAAGACCTTCAAGTGTAAATACATTTTTTCCTCACTGTTAATTGATTTTATCTGTTTCCTCCAGTATTTGGCAATAGTGGATACAGCAGGCATCCTTCCACTACATTCCTGATTTTAGTGTAGCATGGTGGAAGTATGGTGTCCCCAGCACTGATTATAGTACTTTTCACAAATGTACGGCAGAATGCAGGTGAGAAACACATGATGGCATATGTAAAGTGTAAGAAGATAATACTTTCTCTATGTTCCAAGAATACATGTAAAATGAAACATTCAGTGATATTTTAGCTTATGTAGTCTTACATCTGAAGTATAATGTGAATCTATCAGAAATTGGAAGAAATAAAATAATTTTGGTTATTTGTGCCTGAGATTTTCAACTCAGTTGTACCTTACAACTTATTCTGATAAGCATCTCTGTTCCTAGAAACTGGCAGATTGACTGAAATCCTCAGAGTGCAAAGGCGTCTTTGGAACTCAGAAGTCAATGCCAAAGTGCAAGAACAAAATGCATTTTTAGCATACAAGGTGATTTAACATTACTAGGATGTTTTCCTAGATATGCAAATTTGGGCCTTCTGAGAAACACAGTTTTGAAGCTTGGGTAAATTTTTTGCTTGTTTAATAGACAACATTCTGATGCTGAACCTTCTAGCTTTCAAAGGTTAAGGGTCCCCAAGTACAAATATTTTTTCTACAAGATTTTTTTTCTAATGTAATCTGTCAAAAGTCTATTGAAACTAACAGAGTCCTCCTCTCTAACTCTAGGGACAGCAATCACTGTATTTGTCTTGTTTGTATCAATAAGAAGCCTATTTTTTATTTGTCTAGAAAGCAAATGATATCCATTGTATTTTGTGTCATAAAATTACCTATTATATTTTTCATGCTGAGAATTTGGATAACTGTTCTGTACATAACTGAAATATTATTATTTTATTTTATTTTCAGTGCAACAGCATCAGCATGTAAGAAATGATATGATGTAACCTTATGTTGGAAGGTGAAATTTTAAAAAAGTATCATAAGGTTTCCAGAAGCTTTAGTCCATGATTTGCATAATGTTATGGTACAAAGAATAAGACACAGAGAAAATTGTCAGTTATTTGGACACTGGTAAGCTAGTGTGTGCCTTTTATTTCCTTTGCTATTTTTTTGTAGAGGAAAATGTGAAGAAAGGAACAATTACCTTTTCCTCTAGAAGACAGATAAATAGAGGTGCCTTTGTACGATTATCTGAAGAACCATGCAACTAAGTTCTCATTACAATCAGTAGAGATTTGATTTCCATTTAATCAACGTCCACCAGAGTTGACTTCCATTAACAGCCCAATGTATCTGCAGAGGTTCATGATGCTCGTGCGAGAGGGCAATGGAATGAAGCTCCATGATTGTTCATTTAACTTATTCCTCAGATTTCTCTGCTTTTATTTCTCTCTGAATTTATCTCTGTCCCTCCCTCACCTTCGCCTTTCTTACAATTTATATATGGCAATTCCTCTGCTGGATTAAATTACAGAGGTTTCATTGATATTGCCCAAGATCTTTGATGAGAATCTTGGTCACATCATTCTGCATCTCCCTTGCGATCATGAGATATTCTACTCTGATACTTCTAAACCCAACAAGAAGCAATCTTATGTTACATTGTATATACAAATTATACAGATTTAATCACTAAACTCTTTGAATGACTTCCAATATTAGTTGAGAAAATTACTAACATTTCAGCCAGGTCATTTCTCTCATTTCCACTCCCCGTGTGCAGCTTGAGGTTTTTGTTTCAGTAAACATTGGTTCCTATGTTTCTGTTTTTGTTTTTTTTTTTTCAATTTATTTTAAATGAAATTAATTTAGAAATTTATATTGAAAATGACTATCACAGGACTATACCTGACAATTGCAGCAGAAAACAATCAAGTATGAGGCTGCTACTAAACCCTAAAGGAAGCTCTTCCTGTAGTCCCATGGAAAGCCCTTTTCTAGTGCAAATGAGCTGTTCCTAACTGCTGTTCATTGTGCCAGTGGATTTAATTTGTTTGGCTACAGCTCCCAGCATACAACTTAAACATTTTTTAGGTGTACTTAGCCCAGAAGAATACAATAATTGTAAGAATTTTAACTCGACTTTTTATTATTTAGAAATAAATAAATATATAAAGATAGAAGAGAGGAGAGGACAAATGAGTTTGCAGCAGCTGAGTTTCAAAAAATTGCTAAGGGGACTATGACTCCACAATCAGAAACCGTGAGACCAGATGTGGCTGCAGGTACTCTAGTCTAACATTCATAATAGAGGCTATATAATGTTATTGCTGTCCTCTAGTGAGTTCAGTAAATGTTGTATAATTAAAATTGGAGGAGGTTGAGTCACTACCCTAGCTTTCAGTGAAATAGATTCTATTTTCTTTACAAAAGCCCATTTTTGTTCTGCTTGTATTGTAATAACTATTGAAATTACTGCTCGCTTGAAGCTGAATTTGTCTGGAAGCTGAAACTCCTCAAAATATTAATACAAAAATTGGCCTCTTTGTACAGGAGGGAGGAACAATTAATGCTTCTGCTAAATGAAAGGCTGCAGTGTAAACTTGTCCCTTAGCAGAAGGCAAGAGGTGAGGGAGAGGTTACATAAATCAAATGGGTTGCCCAGAGATGTTGTAGATGCCATGGCAGGGGTTGGATGGGCTGTAAACTTCCTTCCATCCAAACCACTCTATGATTCCATGAAACATAGCCTAAATTGAACTGTGGTCTTTTACAACTGATTTGGCTAACCTCTGCAATTACTTCAGAAGACATTTAGAGTAGGTGACAACTAAACATAGATCCTGAGGGATATACTTTGTTAGTCAGATATGTGTTTGATTTTTCTGCTAAAGAATAAGTAGATAATAGACTATTTTTTTTTTCTTCTTGAATTAGAATCCTAGGAGTTATTTCCTAGAGAGACTCCTTAAATTTGACAGTCTTTCAAATTGGGTTTCCAGTGTGTACCAAAAGCTTCCTTTTTGAGGCAGAGAGAATTAATTGTGTTGAAATGATTCCAGCACATTTTGAAATTTCTTGGTCTTTTGACTTAAAATATCTTAGAAATACCAGATAGGGTAAGGAACATTAAAAAGTAGGAAAGATACAGTGTTATTTAGTCTTCTTTCTTCAGGAATACATTAGTGACTGCTATATATAAATTTTACCACTAGTTTTCCAGTCCCAGAATAGATCCATCCAGTCCGTAAAGGCCATTTTATTCCTTTTGGAAGTTAGCAATGATGACTCCACAGAAATCATGTTAAAAATCAGTAGTCTCCTTATATGTGACCATAGCAATGGAACCAAGCTCAGACGCTCAAAGGGAAAAGACTTATTCTTTCACTTTAAGGGTCTTGATTTCTGAAAAGAAGTCATCAGCTTTGTTATATATTGTTTCCATTTGGTCTACTAGAGTGTATGCTCAGGAACATTTAGTTTCTTCCTAGCCTTGCTTGGTTTGGGTCACTGAGCATGGAAAACATGCTATAAAGAAAGCTATGAACTCAATAAGGGAGTTTTGTGTGAAAGTAATACAGATCTGAATTTCATTTAGTTAAGAAAAATAAATATATAATAACAAATAAACGTGCGTCAGTCAATTCTTCCCAGGAATATTTGTGTTTACAAGAATACTAAATTGAAAATACATACAAGAATAAATATTTTGAGTATATTTACTCATATTATTGAATTAAATTCACTGCTCTAAGAAAATACTTGGCAATAAAAATAGTCTTTATGCTGGTAATAGAATATCCAAATGTGCTTATCCAGTCATGACGTTGACTTGCCAGGAAAATCAGTAAATGAAGGAAATGTGAGCATTTCTTTGCAGTATTTTTTCTAGTTTCTTCTCTGACTTCCAGTACAATACTAGCTTTTTTTATAATGTTACTGTACAGCCTGAGAAGATCCACCATATCTTCCAGTCTCTGCATAAGAATGAGTTAGGGTTGTAGACATTTAGACAAATAGAATTAATCCGTATTCATGGTGTAGAGAAGCAAGAGCTCTCTCTTTTATTTTTTTATCACTTCCTTTTCAAAACAATGGATTAGTTTAGAGTTGTGTTCAACTCAATCTTTTTGGCTTAAAAACTCCTTATATGTCATGCAATCCTGGGCTGAAGTGAACAAAAGGAGTTGCAAGCATGTCCATGCTGAAAGAGGTACCGTCTGGAGAGTACAGGAGCTTTTTCAATTCCTTTCAAGAAAAACTTCATTCCTTTCAAGAAAAACTTCAGTCACTCATAAATCGGATGTGAGTCTTATTCAAATACTGAACTGGTAAGAGTCACAATCTGCCTCCTTCTGACAGAAAGCAGCAGAACTCTCTGTGTCTGCCAGACATTTGTTTGGACCCACTTGTAAATCTTTAAAACAGACTTTTACAACTTCAGAAAGACAAATGAAAGGATGTGATGTGTAGAGCTTTTGACAAATCTTACACCTAAGGGTCTTTGTGTTCCAAAGGAGTAACTTCCTGTCTTTCACTGAGAAGAACAGAAAACGCTCAATTAAAGTGAATATATAATTTGGGATTCCAAGCTAATTTCAGGATAGACAACAGCTGAGCAGGGATTTGGAGACTATAATTTTTTTACTTTGTTATCCAAAGTGGGATCTAAGTGGGACTCTGGAGTAGAGCAGGACATAAATCTCTTTTTGTTAATCTTGTCTTTCTTCCTAAGAGATTGGATTGATGCTACTATACCCTATACAACATAAATCAAGTGGTAAGATCTTTCAGTTTTTAATGATCTACGAGGTATGAAAGGCTGTTTGATGTTTCCCATTATTTATTTTTGCCTTTTTCCAAAGATCTGTCCTATATTTATCAATGTGGCACCAGAGCATCAGCTTCAAGTATTTTGAATCATCCACTCTCATCAGATTTCTGTTTTGAAAATGTTACGCATGTTGATTTGCATGCTGCTCATGGCTCCTTGTGGTGACAAATTAGCATACTTATTTCTTACAATCCAAACTGAGTTGAAGCTCCCAGCCCTCTAAAGTGGATGTTCACAGCTAGTGTGCTGCATGCCATAATTGTGTGATTTTTTGACCATGAGAATTACATAAGAAATGCTCAATAAATGAGCAAATTTTGACAGTTGCAGACTAGACTACTCAGCTTCCCCCCCAAGAATTCCATAGCCTTTACAGAAACTGTGTGGAATAACTGACCGGTACGTTTGCAGGCATTTGGTTGTCATTTCCTACAAAGCACAAATGGAGCAGTAAAGGCAGAAGTATCACTACTTGACAAGAGTTACTCACTTCTGTGGATTTCTCAGAAAATGTGGGTGTTTAGATCTAAAATTTCTGATGAATAAGTCAGGCCAACAAGAACACAGGAGCCACAGGAGCAGCTGGGAGTAAATCTAAACGTATATTTTAAAAAGCTGCAGGTGGGCTCAGTGAGCAGGTGTAAAAATTATTACCGTAAGGCCAAAATGTCTGTTCTGGGAAAACAGTCAATGTTTTGATATTAGTCTGTATGTGTGAAGGGGAAATAGCAGTTCAGTGATATATTCAAGCATGTGCAAATATCTATTCCTAAAATTATAATCGAGAAAGATCCAAACATATAGCACAAATTGTGGTTCCTGAAACCTAACTAAAGCTTAGGATGTAAAATGATTAAGACAGGAAAACATGCCCGTCATGTCTCCAAATAAGAAATTAGATAATTTTTATCTGTCAAAACTTTTCTCTATTAATGTTTTTGCTGTTCTACTGTATTTTTTAATCTCTATTTTGAATCTCTCTTTTTTGATTGTCAGCTATCCCATCACTACATATATATAGCAGTTGTTGAAATGAGTGGGACTTGCAGCAGGTAAGATCAGTGATTCTATGTGGTCTTCTCCCCTTTTACTTTCTGGGAAATATAGTATGTAAATAAATAAATTTTTCTGGAACTAATAAAAGAAACAATACCCCAGCCTGGTAAAATGAATAAAATTATTTCAGTAATTCTTTTCTATATATGTGGTGCATTTTCAGGTAACTTTACTTTCTCCATTGTAAAACGCAATGTTTTGGAATGTCTTCCAGTAGGGGTTCATTGGCTTATGAAATGAATTTGGCGACCTCAGTTAGCAGGTGACAGGTGTGCACACAACACAGAAGCAAACACTTCTGTGCTGCTGGCACCAGGATCCAGCTTTGGCCACATTCCGAAAGCAGAGGCCAATCACTAAAGCAGATGTGGACAATGCAGTATCCTGATGGGTTATGCAGGTCAGGTTTGAGGCTCATTACCAGGAAAACTCACATCTGCTGTTTGCACTTTTAGCCTTTTCTTCAACAGAAAGGCCACTCCAGAAAATAGAATACATTCTTCAAGGCATGCTATATAACCCCCAAGAGGCAGCCTTGTTAGGAAATGGGAATCTCTTAAGTAGAATTTCAGCAGCTGAATGTTTCCTTAAAAATGAAGGCTTCTGAAGGAATAACAGCATAAGAAGAGTGGATTTTGCTTGTATGCAGTGCCAGGTTTATATCAACTTGGGAATTAAATCATTTTCTTCTGAAAAAAGAAAAAAGTTGCAATTTAGAAAGGATGTTTTTCTGCACTGAGAGAATACGTATTCCAAGACCTGCAGCTATTTTCTCTGTGCTGCAAGACAAACAATTTTGAACCTTGCTGACAAATATTATTTAAAACATCAAACTCTCACACACCTAGGATCCTTTAAATGACTTTTATGATCTTTCCTCTTCTCTGGAATTGACATACATAACAAATTTGATTTTTGCTTTAGATGTTAAAAAACCTACTACTTCTTCTCTGCACTCCAAAGCTTCACACAGACTGACACCTTTATTTTTATGATCCATTGCATTAAGAGCCCTAATCTGCACAGATTTTATGTACTCTCTCTAAGGCTGTCTAACTAAAGACATAATTGTTGTAATGGTAAACAACTGGCAAGTTGTTGGTTGCAGAATGTGTCAGAAGAAGAAACGGGGAATCCATATTAATCTATTTTTAGGATTACCACAGTAAGAGATGAAAATATCAGTTTAGAGGGAAAACATCCCAATATTGTCCCAATTCACAAATAAGATTAACCATTAAAGGGGGAAAATAAATAGAGTGTAATTGCAAGCCCCCAGAAACTGATATATATACTATGATACACCTCTAACAGAAATTCACGATGGATGAGTGAGACGAATCATTTACTGCCTTTAATATCAGTATTTTATGTCACTCTGATTGTACTTCTTTTACCACCTGAAATAACTCCATTATGTCAACCCTAGTTTTTCTCCTGTTGCACAATTTCATCTGTTTTTGAAGCTGTGTTCTACCTCCTTTTATAATAGCAAACAAACCACCAACAACAGAAACATAAATCAGTAACAACAGTAGAAGAAATGGAGAAAATGCTAACCGGCAGATTAATCGTTTTGCTTATGTAGATTCAAAGTTCAAGTCCCTTTTATACCTATCTGGAAAGATTTGAATCCCATAGGGCAAGAGAATGACTGAGCAATCATCCTGTTATCTATTCAGTGCAGGATACATTATTAAATATTAATATGAACACATTAGATTTACTCTTTTTCTACACTTTTTTTTTTTTTTAATCTGAATATGTCTGAGCAAATTAAACTGAAGAAAACTGAATTTTGGCACCGTCTACCAAATAATGGATTTTTTCTATTCCCAAATGAAATACTGTTAGGTAACAGTGATTGTAACAGTACTGTATCTGGTTCTGGAAAAGTATACACCTCAACAGTGTAAATGCTCTCTCTGTAATTTTTAGGTTTTAAATCAAGTTTAGCTATGTTTTCCACCAGGTCTGTATTTCATTAATTGAGAAATATACCCTTAATATTGAAATTAATTAAATGAATTTTATTGCCATTTTGTCCTTTGCTGTTTAGGTCTACATAAACGTGAGAAAATACAGCTTTGTAATGGTGATAGGGTGTTTTTAACAGTAGTGTCTCAATCATGCAAACTCTGTGTGCAGCCTGTCCATGCAGAAGAGCTCGTTGCAGTCTATAGGAATCTAACATTGAGGACGTACGCCTATGCAGAAAAGTCTGCAGAATCCAAACCCTGATTTTACAACATTTTCTCATATATCTGTCCAGTCAGTGACTAAATGTGGGTTGGAATATGTGAAGGCCTTTAGGATTTTTCGATTCTTATCAACAGACAGACAGATGGTATTTAAAAGCACACAATCTTAGAGTTTAAATGTTAAGTACAACTGGTACTTCTAATACAGACACGTGAGACTTTGATTTTTTGTTAATCGCATTGTTTTCCACTTTATTTTCAAAAGTACATATTTCCTTTTCAGATATTCTGTAAACTGATAAGCTTTGACTAACAAGGTTGTGACAATGAAATCAACAAAAACAGCTTTTTTGTTGTTTTTGTTTTGAATTAAGAAATGGTTAATTTACATGATGGTACAGCTGTATTATATCAGAAAGATTATCTTGTACTCAAAAAGTATATTGTGAAAAGGCAGAATGTACTTAAAGCATTTATGAATGGGCTTTTCTTCTCTTGTGGCAAATGTCCTGTACCGGTGCAATAGGTACAGTCATAAAACCAGACAAAGGATGTGCTGAGTCCCTCCTTCAATGAAAGGAGTATGTGTCTTACAAGTCTCTTCCTGGTATACAACTGCTGATTTTTGTGGTAATTTGTTAAAGTACTTTGACGCAGGTTTAAGATTTAGCAGAGTCAAACGACTTAACATGAACAGAATCCTAAAGGAAATCACTGTGCAATATATTTTAAAAACATATTTAAATGGTTTTATTCCCATATATTGACTGACTTAATTTCCTTAATTTTAAAAGGGGTCTGCTAAGGCTATTGGAGTAGGCTATAAAGTAACAAATACTATGTTTAGGAACTGTCCAAGGCTTAAGCTCCCTGTATATGGCACATGGTTTATGACAAGCTATTATTGGACTTCATAACTCACATGAATCTTTAATAAAATAATATATAATCCAAAATACTATAGCAGAAAGAGCCTGAAAGAATAGAAAACGAACGTTATCTTAGACTGGAAGCCATATTTTTGCAATCTAGCTAATTCTGCTAAGAGTGCCACAGTTCTGTCAAGCCTCAAAACTAGCTCTTAAAGCTTACTCTCGACCTTTCCCATTTATATCTTTGAATGCTATTATGGGATGATAACAACTTCTCTGAATGGCAACAAGATCATCTCAAGGATATTACCTCTTTTTGTAAAGATAAATTAAGTTTATATTGACCAGAATATATACTGGTTGCATATTAGAGAGTTAACTTGATTATTAATGTATACTACAGTACTTTAGGCAGGAGGAATATTATAGTAGTTGTATCAAGATTTTTACATACGAAGTATATATTTCCAAACATCAACCCTCTACCCTCCACTCTCCAGTTACTCCTAAATGGCAGTATGCTTTATAGAGAGTCTCAGTGATCAGTGAATGTGTTTTCCCATATGGCCAGATTGTGTCTTGTCCAGCACAGCATACATTCTAAATAATTAACTGATGACAATATTAAAAACACTTAGAAATCCTTGGGCAAAATGAGAAATGTATCTTTTGGGGAAATAAAGTATGTTATTGAAAATATCTTGGAGCATAACTTCGACGTTTTCTGCTTTTTGCTGACAAGCTTACATATCATCCCAGTAAAATTATATTTGAAATGGTCTTTCCCCCTTTCTCCAAATTTCAATTATTACTCAAATGTTTTCTAGGTAGCTCTATTGTCAAAGAAAATGATTACTTCTTTCAGAAGTTTATGATTAAAGAGAAGATGTAACTGGAGGAGGCAAAGTAGAGATATTCATGTACATAGTTAACTAGCACATCATTTAGATCAATTATAGGGCTGAACTATGGCCTTAAGTCAGTTCAGTGATCTCTGTCAACTTCAAAAAGCACCTGATAAAGCCCTATATGACAGATTCAGGAAGCACTTAAAAATATATCATTAAAAAGAAATGTATACGGTAATACATATATTTTTCTGACCTCCTGAATAAACATTTCTTTTTAAAAGAAGGATAATTTCTAGTAAGGTCATTCTTTGCTCTTAGCTATTTAACTACTGAACTATTGCATGCTTTTCCCTAAGTTCACACCACAGTTGTCCTGTTATTTCAGTTTAAGGCCCATTACATTTCCCTTTTGTACTGAATAGCATGTCTTAATATCCTGAAAAATGCTATTCTTGCTCATGTCCTTCAGATGTTGCTCAGTTTTTTGTGCAAATAAAAAAGAGCATTTAGGAAGGAATAAGAAGTATTCAATATTAAAAATGCTTAAATTCAGTAAAATATATAACAGTAAGACAGGAAAAAATGGACATAAAAGCAGCTATGGAGTAATATAAGCATTAATAAACTGAATGAACCCAAAGCAGACCATGGCATGAATTTTCTGTTTTTTGTCTGTTTTCTGCTAGAGAAAATCTCCCTTACAGCACCCTGGTGCCTGCAGTGTAAGTGCCAGCATCAAGTAAAACAGTTTTATTCTGGTCTGTGAACTGGGAAAGGCCATTCGCCCTCTTGATAAAGCTAGGATATTAAATATTTTCTGCTAAAAAGAAAAGTCCACTCCTGGCATTTGCAGGTGCTATTCTCATGCTGACCTTGTGCACAATGTGCAATTGCCCATCTATTTGTTTATTGGAAGAAGTGAGTTGGATACTAGTTTTACTGGGAGATGAAAGTATCTGCCTCTGCAACTGAATAGCCTTCAGTTCTGTCCTGTGTCAAAGCAGCACATCTGCGTCCTTCAAAATCAGCTACTCTTGCAATATGTAATCATACTATACAGTCTAATGATAAAGATGTCTTCTTCCTTTTGCAAATAACAAAGTAAGGCAGAAAACAAATGACCTGTGATTTCCATACAAGATTACAGAGCTAAAAAGAGACAATTTTTTCTAAACAACTATAGACATAATTTTAAACACCTGTTTTTGTACTCAACAACACATGAGGGCAAAACAATTAAATGCAGTTTTTAGAAATGCTGTCCCTCTTTCAGGATTTCCAATCACTAAATGGAGTTATTTCTCTCAGCGGTAACTGCCCATTTAATAATATGCAGCAGAGGTCTCTTTTGATGTTGAAAAGAGGAATGAAAGGATCGACTTAACCATTAGGAAGGATCAAGAATCAGGAAGTCTAAGCATTTTCATAAAATAAATTATGTAATTTTAAAACATGCTCCATGAATTGAACAGCTTATTTTTAGTTAAGGAACTTACCTTTCAGCAATGAACTTTTTGACTACTAATACTCTCCAGAGCTAAGACAGTCCTTTCCAACTTACTTTAATTAGCTTTTCCTTTCTTCGTTTTTAAAGGAATAATATCCTTTTTTTTTTTCCCTTTTTTTTTTTTTTTTTTTTTTTTTTCTGTGTTAATCCCTTACCTCCAATATTGCCTTAGCCTAGTGGGATTGCTCATTACCCCTTCTAATGCTGTACATGTTCTTTCCTTCCCTGCCGGCCCTTGCAAAGGGCATCTTTTCAGAACTCTCACTTTCTGGGTTATGCGTCACTTGGTACAGCCATGTGCAGGAGTGCAGAAACAACACCTCCCTGAAGGCCACCAACAAGCGGCAGGATGCCTTCCTCCTTCCGTGAAACAGCAAAACAAGGCAGAAGCAGCACACCATGTCTAGGGATTCCTGGACTCAGTGGTATATATTTGGACACAAAATGTATTCACTCAGGGAATGCAGTGCGGTCTTCCTTTCCCAGTTTACCATGGTGTCTTTATGCATGATGGAAATGTACTTCACATTTCCATTATTTTTGAAGCCCATGTTGATATGAGTCTTCATCTTCTACAAAGTGATTTTAAAATAATGTCTGTTGTTTTGAAAATCTCTACAAACATTACATGTGAGACTGTTTTACACTGACAATTGAATGAATTGAATGTGCTTGGTTATGAGAAAAAGTCTGCTAGAATAATGAATTCATGCATAACAAACTACCTAACTGAGCTTACAAAGAACAATCTCTTCCTTAAGAGAGTACTAAAAATTATATTCAAACTTTGTTTTGTGCCATTGCAGAGACTACATGTATGATTTATAACCTTTTATATCCAGCTTATTAGAAATTTAGTAGCACTAAGGAATACATTTCAACATCTACCTAGATTTTCACTTAATTTTGAGTCTGATCAAACACTGTAGGCCAGACATCTTCATCCTTTGAGTAGTACTATCCCTTGACACGTAAAATCTCTGCAAAATGCAATCTCTACAAACTGAATATTCCTGAATATTTTCCTGGAGGTGTTTTATTTGTTTGGGGTTTTTTTTGTTTTGTTTTGTTTTTGTTTTCCCCCATCCCTTCTCCTTCCCATTCCAGTGAAGAAGCAAGTGGTTTGGTCGCTAAGTTTCTGGTCACAGAGGGCTGCTGGAGGCATACCAGAGCCTTTACAGAGGTACTGAGCCCTTCCCTTTTGTAATTCTCCTCTTGTAAGCGCTGCAACACTGCTGTAAGTAAGCCTCATGATATGCATAGGTTCCATACCTTCTGTTTCTTTTCAAGAGGAGCTATAAGAGAATATACTTCAGCAACATAGGTGAATATTCAGCTTTATTGTTGTATGCCTGCTCCAGAAACATAGTACATGAGTAAGCACCATGCATTTTCCCAGGTTCTTTGGTTAAAATTTTGCAGATTATTTGCTCTTGTGCAGTAACATTCATTTTGACTGCCAACTTTTTTTTAATGTTTTGCTGTTGAATCAATGTAAGTAAATTTCACTAAATTTTCTGTCTCTGTAAGATTAAAAGCAGGGGTTAGATGAAATTCACACTCTTGTTTAAAGTATTTTGAAACATCTGCTGAATTGCAATCAAACTCAACCTGGTCCCATTAGGCTGGGAGAATCAGGGCAAGATTTCTTTCTGAAAAGATGAGATTTTTTCCTAGTAGTGTTTAAAACAAGAAAGAAAAAGTTACTTTCCTTGAGTTTCTTATGAGTTTGAATACTGTGTAAAAAGAATAACTAAAATGAAAACAAAATAATATTCATGGCAATAGTGAAATAGCAGACTTGCTTAATGTACATCATGTAAGTGAATGCAATGTGGAATAATGAAATAACCTCCCAGTGTGAACAGTGGAAACCTCTTCAATTTGAGTTACTTTCATGTAGATTGTTCAAAGAAATTGAAAATGTAGTGGGGAAACAACTCTTCATTAACCATGAGATGGACAAGATGTCCTAATAAATACTAACTGTATTATAAGAAATCATTGTTACAATAGCAGTAATAAGTTGATAACGCATTCTAAAGGTATGTCCTAAGGTGTGCATATACAAAATCAGAATAAGCCTGCATCTCCAGTGGGCATGAAAAATGAAGCAAAGTTACAGAAGACTGAGGGAAGACATCTCAGCAGTTCAGTGAATGCATGTTGCCAAGGCAAAGAATTTCTCCTACCCTTTAGGACACAAAACAATGAAAACTATCAACTGAAATATAAAAGAGAATTTTAATGCTGTTACTAAGATTTCAGACTATATTCAGATTGTAATTCAGTGATACTACCTGTTCTAAGTGAAGTCAAATGTAAAAATCCCTCAACCTTAACAAGATAAGATTAAGCCT
Organism: Lagopus leucura; assembly: GCF_019238085.1. NCBI lineage: Eukaryota > Metazoa > Chordata > Aves > Galliformes > Phasianidae > Lagopus > Lagopus leucura. The sequence continues at coordinate 15,531,911 of NW_024962252.1, forward strand.
GCATTTCTCTTTCGTCCATCCTGGCTTGCATATACCTAAAATCTGGCTCTATCTCATAGCAGTATGACAAAGATCAAGCGAGTTTCTACATATTTTTTGATTTAGCTAAGGAGAAAAGTATTAACTAGTGTGATTATCCTTAGTTCAGAAAGAAAATATTAGTTCAAAAAAAGAATGAGGATCAATTTCCCAACTATAACCATCAGGCGTACTGCAGCTACTTCATATTTCAAGTAGAATTGCTTTTACATATTTCTATTTTTTTTATTAGCTTTGTGATTGTCATGACCTTCAATTAATCAGATCAGACATCATACATTACTCACAAGCAATTTACAAACTGAATTGGCAGTTGATCCTCTCAAAGAAAGTCCATTCCAGATTATAAAAATAAGATCAACTAAGAGTGGCTCTGCAATGATATAGCTCATACTTGCCCTCATTTGAAGAACTCTGTTATAATAGGCTATCTTTAATACTCTGTGAGAGTAGTTGGTTCCTAACTGTGATAAATCTTCCTATAATCACTCCTTTTAACAAGATCAAACAGCTTAGTACATCCAAAATGCTTAATTCCTTCAGGTTGATTGAGTTTATCATCAAAGACTATAAAGTATATCGCATGACATTTGGAAAATAGCTTTAATTGCCTTTTATGCATTATCGAAATCACAGAACCCGGAGCGAACAGGAATATCATAAATCCCACTGTTTCCAATGAAAAAAAAACAGTATTTAGAGTTTGAACCAGATGTCCTCCAGATAACAACTCAACCCTAATTTATTCTATGATTCTATGTTTAGCTTTGACAAGACTTACATGCCAGAGTCATGTCAGCCAGTTCCTCTGTTACAGAAAAGAATATGAATGAAAATTCAAGCATTGTTTTTCATGAAAGAGTAACAGTGTTAGTCAAACTTAGGGTCAGAGCTAATACAGTTTTAATGAATTATTATAGAGTAGGGAAGATAAGAGTGAGAGAAAAGGCATTTTCTGGGAGTGCTGAAGAAGAAAGCCCTGCAAATTGGGAAGGAAAACTAGGAAGAGAATGGAAACCCTAAGTTTGAGGTATTAGATTTGGAATTCTGATAAATAAGACATTCTTATGAAAACACCACAGTAAATATAAAGGAAGAATTTGGAGAAAATTCTATAAAAGACATTCAACAAACTGAGGGAGAGCAGCACAAACTCTAGTAAGTGAGTAAGGTTGAGCGTGTAGAAGTCAGGCTCGTAACAAGTTTTCTGCAAATAAAATACAACTGAGACCACAATATGTAGAGCCAATACTAAGGTGGAATATATGACTGCATGAAAGAAGAAGGCAGTGGTTATTTAAGTGGAACTATGGCCTTTAAGTAAGCTTAATAAACAGAGACTTGTATTGTGGTGTGAAATGTTCTTGCAACTCAGAGTGGCATCCTAAAAAGTAGAAGACCCTGAATCAGCTGCGCACTGAGCCACACATTGGATCCATATGGTTCTGACAGATTAGGGTATGGCAGAATTTAATCCTTTTTTCATCTTTACTGAGGCTTCTGCTTTTGTTTGGTTACAGCTGGCCAGAAGTGTCATTTGAGGGGGATATAGTATGTTATACAGCGGATGATTATTCATAAATTTAAATCAAGTATAGCAAGTAACTCAAGCAGAAGAAGAATGTAAAGTTCAGAAAAATCAATATTTCTTTTTCATACACACACAAAAAAAAAGACAAAATCTTACAGGCCTTTAGACTGCAAGACTTCAAACAAAGCATTTATAGTAATTTTTTTTATGTTTGTTTTGCTTGTTCTCCTAAAAACAAACAAACAAACAAAAACAACAAAGTAATTATTTTTATATTGTACTAACCAGGAGCTTAACATTGCTCAATCTCTCCACTCACATTCTAGTAAAAAAAGCTATTTTCTATCAGGTTCTTTCAACATTCATTTGAAGCCTGAGAATTGCTGCTCTGTGTAGAGACTTTGTGACATCCACGAGGCCATCATGGGAGATGGAGAAGCAGATGACAGAAATATTTCTTTGCCACTTCACTACAACCAACCTGCCAAACACTCATCAGATCACAGAGCCAGTCTGAGCAACAGCCCAGTGTGCCAGTGGACAGCGTATGTGGCTGACTTGCTAGATGTAAACACATGCCAACTGGCATTGACTGGGAATTTTTCAACAAACTGATGTTGATAGAAAACACTGATTTGTCAAAACTATAATATGACAATGGGAATGTACATACTAATTTCAGTATCCAGATGCTGATCTGCTGCAGGATAATTAATAGCATTATAGAAAGATTCTCCCCTGAAATACCAAGGCCCTACTCCGAATAAAATTGCAAAGAACAAACTGCATTTCAATCAATGCATTTTATCATTTCTGCACTGAATGTACAGAGAGTGTAGGAAAACTGGTCAGTAAGGTTACGTATCTAACCTTGGCGTATGTGAACACCTATCTCCTGCTCAATCTTTTCATCCCAACGACTTCTCGCTCAAAGGAAAAACTGTTCACGGTTATCAATGAAACTTCAGAACATCAGGTGTCTTACAAGGTCGATAGCAAATGTTTGAAATGAAAAAGGCCTATGTGGAATTAAGAAGTGAGATCTTTGTGTTCTATGATTCATTGCTTGAGCTGTTTATTGGATCTTCCTTAAGAAATGAGCAGAAAATGCATTTTTTCAGTGCATAAATGTTTTGAGAAATAAATGTTTTCCTGCGCTTTTTCAGGATAAACCTGGTATCTTAGAAATGTGAAAAAATATTAGAGCAAGACTTTGAAGACTGAATTCGTGACACATTTTGTATTTGGGTATTTCAGTCCAAGTCTCTGGCTTTCTGGATTTTTGAAATTGTTTATACAAAACGAAACATATCCCTGAAAGACATTCAGAGGTCCATAATCTTATAACAGTCAACAGACCATTTTACGAGTCAGAGAATTTACCTCAGAAGCAGTAAGCTTAATTTCTGGGGTGAATTAAATAGAACGAGGAATATACGTATTTGTAATTGCTGCTGAAGTAATCCAATTCTCTACTGGTATTTTCCTAACAAGTAAAATTTCTTCTATTTTCCTACATTTGACATTTTTTTATCCTCTGATAAGGTCAGGATATTTAGTTCAAACAATAATTTGAAAAATGATCCTCTCTATCAACAACGAACATATATACAATTGAAAAATTCCCCAGTAGCACTGATTCTCTCAACTGCTATAGAAATCTTCTTAAATTCCTCCTTACTTCTACCAATAAACTGAATCCTCAGACAGTTCTTTGCACAGAGCTCAACATCCAGATTGTCTGAATTTTCTGTAAATATAATCTCATACCAAAAATAGGATATTTTCCTCTCTCAGAGCAGAAAGGATGCCCTATCCATTTTCCTACTCCTTTGCACTTGTGTATTGTTTGAGGAGATGGTAGAAATTTGCTTTAGCAGTTAATTTCTCCCGTTTGGGTGTCTGTAGGCAGACAAACACCTTACGTATTGCTTTGAGATTTGGTGGAAAGTTAATTAAAAATAAGAAAATAATTCTTATTGAAATACATAGATTTTTTTTCCTGAAAGATCCTTGGGTGTTTCCCCTTCTTTCTGTGGCTGTAATCTTTCCTCTGAATACCTGGAATAAATCTGGGCTTTGTCAGGTTATAGCCATTTATAGTTCATCTTGGCCTTTACTTTAACCAAATCCCCTTCTTTTTCTTTTCCCCACCACTACCAGTCTTGCTCTAATCATAAGAAAGAAGCAGAAATTTTCTTTTACCAGATTTACTTTGAAAATTTCTTCTATCAATTTGATTTCAGCACTGCTCTCTCTATAACACTCTTGAATCAGTATTCCTAAACTTGGGGCATCAGGCTTATATACAGCATTAATAATTAGTATGCTATTTTTACAATATGGTATTATCAGTCTTCTAGTATACAGGCAATAGTTTTTAGTTTTTAGTGACACCCATTGTTCATTAGCAAATGACTTTTTTTGTGCGTGCATCATCAATGAAAATACGAAGCAAAGTCATTTGTAAGAACAGCCATTCAGGATTAAATTAACTTTCAAGCATGAAATTTTAAACTTTTACACAATCCACTGTTGTCTGTCCTTTCTCTAGCTCTTTGTCCAGTTTCAGTTCTTTTAATAAACCTTATCATCCTCAACACCTTCAGTTTAATTTCTCTTGTAGTGATAAAACATTTATTTTGAAGTCCAGACAGGAAAAACTGACTAAAGTTCTTCAATGATAAAATTATTTTGACAAAGAAAAGTAAGTTTGAGAAAAATCTGCCTCTGTAGAATTTTACCCAAACTGCTATATGTATATATACATACATGACGTTTACTTTATACTGGCCCTTCACTTGCTTAGACTACTTGTTCCTTTTTACCTCAACATGTTTTTTTATTTTCACTACCTTTAAAGATTTATTTGAATGAATGAAACAAGAAGTATAAATTCACATCCAATTTCTTCCTGCATTTGAACTTCGAGAAATTTTATTGTGATGTTAAGCTTTCATCTCTCACCCTAAACTTAGCCTGTTTCATTTAATCTGATGTCAGTCCACCCAATTTTGTAACGTTCTGAAAATTTGCTAAGAAAGTATTCTATCTCATCATCTAGTTTATTGACAGAGATATTCAACAATAATAATTTCAATTTTAACAACTAGGATATTCCATGTTTTACTGGCCTACAACTGAATTTCAAGTCAATGATTTTAAGCGGGGCGGTCCAGTCAGTTTGGAAGGAACCTACAAAGATTATCCAGTATAACTGCCTCATCTGTTCAGGGATAATGAAAAACTTAATAAAAATATTTTAAATACTATATTTAAATTAAAAATTTAGATTAAAAATATTACTGAAGGTATTCACCAAATGCTTCTATTAAAGCATTTCTCAGCATTAAGCTGAGAACCACCGGACATCAGCCACCTTTTTAAGAAGCTTCTTCCAGTATTTGACCACACTCATGGTAAAGAGATTTTTCCTAATTCCCAGTCTGCCCCTATTCATCTGCATTTAATAATAAAATGTATATTTTTAAAACTCTACATCTTGTAGAAACTTCAGAAGATGAATAAAAAGAGAAATGGATGATCTGACTGAATGTACTTTTGAGAATAATGCAACCTGACTCAAAGCCAGTGAAACAGAGAAGGGCTACGTTGAATCTAGAAACAAGAAGATAGGGCTTCTGTGAGTGAAGGTGACAAAATGCCTTGAACTGCATGCTGAACCCACACCGCCTAATGACAGATCAATTCTCATTTTCAAAACCTGAAAGAAAAGGCTGATTTTTCTTTTTTTTTTGGAAACGGAACTAGTACTAACTATAAAGCTAAGCATTTCGAGAAACGTTTCCATCACGGTGACAAGCATGTCCATGTGCTGGAACAAGGAAATTGGAAATTGAGCCTCAGTTGTGAACATGAAATAAAGATCACTTCAGAGGTTCAACTGGCATAAAACCAATTATACCAAAACTGGTATAAAACCAATGCCAGGATTTCCAAATAGGCCTGCAGAGGTAAAGAAGATGGAAAGGCAAAAGCAGCTCATGTTGGGGACAACTGGGTAGCACATTGTAATTAAGCCACCTGGCTTCCCATCTGATACACTATATTGAGGCTATTTTCGTTATTTTCATCTTGAATTTCAGTAAAACATTTTGTCTATTTAGTCCTCTCGTGGAATACTGACCTTGATTTTTTTTTTTTTTTTTTTTTTTTTCCTGACTATTTTATGATTTGGTTACTGTACTGCTATTTCTTGCTTGGAATAAGCTGCTTACTATATCTTCTTCATTCATTTGTAAAGAAAAATAGAAAAAAGATAAATATATCGGTGTCTAACATATATTTTTTTCCCTATAATTTGAGCTCATTTTGTTCTCTCTCTTTCTCTACATTTTAACAAAAATTCTATGCACTATAATAGAAGCAGAAGTGTGTTTTTTCAGATGATTTTCACAAGTCAATATCTCACTTTTTTCATAAGTTCTTTCTCTTCCTCTTTCTAACATTCTAATTTCATTCCTTTCTTCAGTTACAGACTTTAATTCTGGGTTCATTTCTGTCTTAACAGGGTTGCATTTGCTGTTTCTTTTCTATTCTCTCTGTAGGCCAAGCATTCTTTTTTAAGCATTGATTACTGTAAGTAAGCTGTAATTGAACATGAAACAGATAATGAGAATTGTACCTGCCACTGTGTGATTTAAGGCTCCCTAAATCAGAATGGTAAGAAATAGGAAGGGAAGATAGCAACTGCAGAATCAAAATAACTACTGGACTAAGGGGAGACATTGTCAGGATCAAGCACAAAACTGGCAAAATTTCATAGGGGATAAGAACAGATATATTGTGAATACCTGGAATAAGGAGAAGTTAAACCACCTCCAGGTTCCTAAGACCAGCGGGGTGTCTGATGAAAAGTTAATTAGGATTTTTTAATGAAGCTATGCATACCTGATTAATTTTACGTAGCTATGCAGGTATCCAGTAAAAAATGTTCTTGATGCACTTACTGTCCTTTACCTTGGCAGCAAACTGCTCTGCTGCCTAGAGCCCAGGCTACTCACTGTGAGCATGGCCTGCCTGTGCAAGGATGAATGTAAAGTTGTGGAAGTTGCTAGGTTACTGCAATTCCCTCAGCCCTAACAGCAATACTAGAAGGAGATCCATAGGTCACATTCCTGTTTCAGACCAACTGACTTCCAAATATGTTTACAATTCTATTATGAGTAAGGCGTGAAAAGATGAATTACCATTTCTTCAAATAAATTTGATTTTTTAAAATTGTGTATGAAAGAAATACCCCATGATGAAAGAAGGTAACATATCTTGCAGGGGCGTAGTTACTCTCAAGTAACTCTTCCACTGTAGCAAGGTTTGGTAGTATGGTGTTCTGATATTTGTACCTACAAACAGTAATAGAAATCACCCTAAACGAGAGACAGGAATCCACAATAAAGATTGTGATATGACTTCAGCCTAATCAGAGCAGTATTTTGGTATTTTTATGCGCTTTAAATAACACTAGGTAACAACATGCAGTGAGGCTGTATAAGTTTTCACTTTAGAATCCTTTAAAGAAGCAGGGCTCAGTTATTTGCAAATACAGTGTTAATTCTAAACACTTCAGTCATAAAGGAAAAAGTAGTAATTTACAGGCTAATCCCACGTGTATGAGCCAAACACGGTTAAATCATGCCTTTACAGGCTTACTCCTCTCTAAAAAAGGAGGCTGTATATCTGCAAATTAAATAGTGTCAGGGCTCAGGCAAGGGTCCTGAGGCTAAATTTCTTATACCATTACACAGGCTGAGCACTACTTGGAATACTTGCCGCTCGTACAGCTAACACACTGCCAATGACAGTTCCCAGGGAGTAGGTTGGGTCACACCACCCTAGAGAATGAAATAGTTTGATAGCTGGGTAGATTGTCAGACAATGGGCATCGACAATGCTGAGTTTCCACATAAAAAAAAAACAACAAACCTGTTGTTTATATGTACATATGCCTCAGATGAAATGCTCAGATTTTCTATTAAAAAAAGAAAAAAAAAACAACAAACTAACCAAACAACAACAACAGCAAAAACAACTAAACAAACAAACACAAAATTTAGCAAATGCATGGAAATCCTGCAGTGGATTCTTATCATGCATTTTTTTAGGGGCAAACTGTGTAAGAATAGGAGTTGTATTGCATTTAACTGCTTTCAGGACAAGACAGGTTGTGTGAAGGTGTTGAATGTATAAAATGATAAAGCATGAACACGGAATTTTAATAAATTAGGGAGTTTAAATGGAAAGAAAGTTTTTTCATATCTGTGGAATCTGTGGAATGAAAACCACATTGAGATGTCCATGTATTTAATTCCATTATTTCTTCAACTTTTGACACTCTACAGCTTAGAATCACTGTGATAAGTAGAAATGTTTCTCTGTAAATATACCTCAGGCTCATGTGTGAAGAGCATTTTTCCACCATACAGAAATGCTCCCAGTCAACTGCTCTGTACTTCTCCCTTGTCTCACCTCTATTTGTTCTACCATCCTTTGCTTTCAGCAGTCTGACACTGCTCAACAAAAAAGCATCGCACTTATAAGGTATCACAAGTTGAGTTTGATCAGTGCAAAAATTATCTACACTCTGATGTCTGAGCTCATGTACTGAGCATGTCAGTGGACCATAAAATTTTTAGCTTGCTAATAGCTGATAAGAAGGTGTCTTTCCTATATCACCATCAAAAACTTTGGCAAGGTTTCAACCATCTCTTTAGAGACAGAAGGAAGGCTGTGGGAAGATTCACTTGTCAAACATTCTAGAGACCATGTAGAAAAGGCATGATTTGGAACTACAGATTTCCTTGAAAAATACAAGGGGACTTATATTAATAAAATTGTATTTATTGCTGACAGAGAACAGGGAAACAAAACATTTTTCTTTGTTTTCCGGAGCTGGAATTTAGAGTGAGAGTTGTTTTTGTTCTTTAATAGCAAACCAGTACAAATAGCAGTTAGTAGTAAACTACAGTTGTTAGCTTGATGTTCAAGTGTCACTTAGGCAGCTTCTTAGCTGAGCATTATACCAGTAATATAATGTCTAGACAACAATAACTAAGTGGGTTTGGTAAGAGACAACGTAATGATTTCTTTACTGATGTCTCTGTGAAAGCACTTGAATCTCAAATGCTCAGCAGCTGTGGAGATCTCCCACACTCAGTACTTTGAATTGCTCATTCATTTCCCTAAACCAATATTGCAAATTAAATTTTATGTATTCTTTTCTACCATTTTCTAAAAAATATTTCTTCCCACACCGCAGCAATTATACAATGCCTTTAAAGTTCTTACTCGATTAAGCAGAGCCACCCTTTCTGGAGTTGCTTTGCTTTGTTGTTGTTGTTGTTGTTGTGGTTGTGGTTGTTGTGAAATAGTTACACTTAATCGGTTATTGCAGTGCCGCATATCTTTGTTGATGTGCTTCTTCCTTTGGGATGGAGGTGAATATATTTCTTTTGGTCTTTCAAAACTATGTTGTACAATTCCTAAGAAATTATTTAAACAATTGTTTAATATGTCTGCAGCAATATGTCCAAGGAGAGGAGAAAAAGAAAGAAAAAAAGTAACAGCAGGAAAAGAACAAGGAATTAAAGACAATGGAATCAGGCAAAGGAAAAAGGAAGAAAAGGCAAGGAAAAAAAGCTAAGAAAAAGAAAGAAATGAAAAAGGAGAAAGAGGGAATCAAAATTTACTTATTCTGATCAAGAGATCAGAACTGTACACAAAAATACTGCTTTTCGTAAAATTTGTATGCATCTAGAGGAAAATGGTAATTGGCAGACAGAACAAGTAAATGACAGCCACAGTCTCATTCATTAATGAATAATGCCCAAATGTCTGTCATAATAGAGAATGAGATAAAATACTTAAAAACAAACAAACAAAAAAACAAAAAACCAAACAAACAAACAAAAAAAACCACCAAATTAGACTTACTGTAATTTTAGTCCAAAGATGGCTACTGCCTGAAGGAAAGACCCAGTTACTAAATGCCAGATGTAACTCAGAAGGAAAAAAAAACAACAACACATCTGTAGCATGGGTAAATATGTAGGAAATCCACTCAAAGATAAAAATGCCAGATGATATGGCATTTCAAAATTGAATTAGTACTACTGCGTATAATTAAGCTTTCAAAAATATTGAATGTGTTTTGAACAACCTAATTAGGTGTTTTCAGAAGTAACTCTTTGCCACCTAAATTAAAAGTAGAAAGTGTGATTTTATTTAACATAGAAAGACAGAAGAACATATATTTACTTAAGTAAAACATGAATAGGATCCATTTACTTACTTGTTGAGCCTTGACAAAACCTAGGAATATTAAGAATTTATCCAATTAAATCTATACAATGTGCAGTAGGGACTTTTGTGATGATATCACTGCTAGGAAAGAAGGAAACCCACAAGCTTCAATTTCCTTCTGTTATACCTGGATTTCTCATAAAAAAAAAAAATAATAATAATAATAATAATAATTAAAAAAAAAAAAAGAAAGGGGAATTATCTTCTCAAGGTCCTATTTTGAATAATTAAATTAAATCTAACATGAAACTAGACCAAGAATACATTAAAAGCCATAGGACTCTTAAAGATACGTCACAGAAAATACTTTGCCCCTGTGTAACATCATCATCTATTAAAAAGATTCATAATGCCTAGAGCTTAGTTTTGTTGGTTTTTTTTGTTGTTGTTTTTTTTGCTTTTTTTTTTTTTTTTTTTTTTTTTTTCTTGTAAATCTGTGCATAGTGATTAAGAAACCACAGTAACACTTTCTCTCTCCCATGGCGTACTGAAGTTTTCAATACAGCACACTTGGCAGTAACTGTCTATTCAGTTTTAGTTACTAAAGTTAATGCTGCATACTTTCATCAAACAGAAAAGAAAACTAATTCATATCATAAGCATTAACAAAAGTCTGTCTTCTGGAAAATTAAGGATATTTCTCCTGTGGTTTGAAGAAAAGAAATTATAACATACCTTCTTCCTGCTCTCACTTTCAGTTCATCCATCCTTCAAAGGTTTTCTGGTTAAAAGAGAAATAAGCTCCCTCAGTTTCCAGCGTGTGCTTTTCCTTTCAACAGAGTTCATATACTGCTGCTTTAAAATTAACTCTCACCTTGTGGCAAATGGAAACCAATGAAGTAATCAGACTCCAGTAACAGTAGCGGAATATGTTTCAACAACTTCATATTAGGAACAGGAAAACAGTAATTAAAGTGTAGAAAATCTACTAATGGAATCCACAGAAACAGAAGGAAAACTTCTTAGATTCATTCTGCCTTTCCTTTGCCTAAAAAAGTGGATCACAATGTAAATAAAATAGATTGATTTAGGACCCTGGGTTCTGGTGAACATCACTGCTGATTATTCTAAGTCTCTCAGCTATTTCTGGGAATCCCAACCTTGAGAAAGATCTATAGTTAAACATATTATTTTGTTTTGTTTTCTTTTTCACTGTGTATAGCAGAAATGGATACCCATAATTAATTGAGAGTTCACTTCCTACATCCTGCATTCATGTGAGTATTTCCATGCATTTCTAGAATCATAGAATCATAGAACTGTGTAAAGCTTGACTGGAGCTTTAAAGGTCATCTAGACTAAGCCCCTTCAAGTAACAGGGACACCTGCAGCTAAATTAGATTGCTCAGAGCCTCGTGCAGCCTCAACTTGGATGTCTGCAGGGATGGGGCACAGCCACCTCTCTGGGCAACCTGAAATACTTTTTAACATAAACATATAAATGTTACTTCCTATCAGTTTCCATTGCAATTCTGTAACATGCAATAATGTAACAAATAAAAATGAATGCACTAACACCATCTATAAAATCTTACACAGATACCAAGCTTGACTGTCTGCTGACAGTTGATGCCAAAGATATACAGCTTGGCCATTTGGATTTTCTCAAAAATGTGAAATTTATTTATAGCTGTTGCTTTTTATGTTGGAGTAATGCTCCTTAAGCCTTATGGTAAGTCCTTAAAGTTTAGTGGGGTCTTTGAATAGGAAATGTGACTGACTGCAAATCATCAAGCTGTCACAGAGGGCAGGGGAAAAATCTGGTCATTGTGTCCTGGGACTGTAGTCACCATTATGGAATCCAAATATATGGTCCGAGGGGAGAGAATAGCTGTCATATTATGTGCAGTTCTTTGAGTGACAATATTTGTATGGATAGGGGTGAGTGAAGGCACTGAAATTTTTCTGACTTTAGCTGTCTCCCTTACCTAATTTATCATCACTGTTTTTCATCCTTTCTTTTCTGTTTCCCTTTCTGCCACCTCCCTTCCTCCCCCCCCCCCCCCCCCCCCCCCTTTTTTTTTTTTTTTTTTGCCTTGCATGTACTGTTGCCTGTACAAGAATTTTTCCAGTAAGCAGAAATACTGAAATGGAAATACAATGAGAAATCCTTCCAAAGGAAACCATACCTGCTACCAGAAAAGGAAATTTTATTCCTGGTATAGCTAAGCCATACCCTGGAGTGACAGATACTCTACCTAGAGAAAAGTCCATTTGCTTTTCAAAGCATTGCCTACATATTGATGATGAGCAGTTTCAGGTTAAGTTAGGCCTTACATTTAATAGTAACATAGAAAAAATGCACATTTTTTTAAACTTAGTGTTTCCTAATACAGCTTTCTAAAGTTTGTGACTCTCCTGGCCATTGAGAATACACTACTTTTAAGGAAAAGAACCCATTCATAGTAAGTAAGTATATAGTAAGCATACGGGGTGGGGGGATGCTGATCTCAAGTAATACTTCTACAACTTCCCACAAAGACCTTTTTAATACAAATGCAAGATTTTGAGGAAATACCAAAATAATTCCAGCAAAGTCCGCCTGTGCACAGCCCTGCAGAGTTTTCCATTGTCTAAAGCCAGTCACTGAAGTAGTTAATATTTCTGTGCAGTAATTTCTTCCGTATGTTTTTTTTTCCTTAAGCTGTTCTTTAATGTATACTTTTCAGCACCAGGTTCAGTACCTGATACCTAGAGTTCGTATGAGCCAGAATAAGATAAGGGCATGGGGGGAAGGGGAGAAAAAAAGAAATAAATACCTTGGAGAAAAGTAAGAGAAGGAAAATAAAGAAAATCAAAAGAAAAGAGAGAAAATCAAAATACGGATGAGGCACGCAGGCCTAACAATTTCTAATGTTCCCTAGTAGCAGATTTTGTCACTGCCTAAAGCACCAGGCTGGTACATGAATTGCACCTTTTCAAGGTGAGAACACTTAAAGCAAAAAAATGAGGGTTGAACAAGAGCGAACAGAATTCACACAAGCCAGATGTGTGAACTCACCAGGGGAGCAGTAGAGATAAAGGTTCCTTTCAGAAACACTGCGGCCAAGGCATAATAAAACTGTTAAGGGCACAGAAAATGGGAGCATAACTTAAGTTCAATTCACATTAAATATTAAGAGTTTAAACTGCGCTAACTTTTGAAGAGCCTTTCCTATTATCTGTACAGAATCAGAGCCCTACATGATTTTGACATTTTATTAATATGAGTTTGAAGCTTCAGCATTGAAAGAAAAATATATGAATAACATTAAAAACTAAAAAATAGTAGGATCAATGCATTTTAACACAGGCTCTCTTCTTTAATTTCAGGCAAACATCCCTGTACTCTTTGCTGACAGCTTCTTTTATGCTGGCTTGACTGAAAGTCAAGCACCCGAAATTGTCACAGCTCTGTACAGTACCTTGCAGCATGAATGTAAAGAAGAAGTGGCAGCTTGAGCCAGGAGACATCCTGGGGACGGGAGAAGGGGGACATTTCTCAGAAACATTCTCTTTCACCAACCTATTTTTGGTTAGACATTGTATCCTGGAGTTTGAAACTCGGCCTCTGATGAATAAATAAATAAATAAATAGAGAAATAAATAAATAAATAAATAAATTTTGAATTAAAAAAACTAAATGATTGCGTGCCCCACATTCTCCTGCCATCTATCTGAATCCTTTTGCTTCTCTGAATCCACTGAATCTGAATCTGTTGCTGCTCATTGTGTTCTCTGAGACAAATTTCAGACTCCCTTTTTCTTGTCACAGACATTGGAAACAAAATTTCAGCAATGAAAACATGGGTTCCTTCTATGTATTAAAATATTTGCTATGATGAAATGAGCCCTACTTTTCAGTGATGCACAATATTCAATAAGGAATCTGACGGTTGCTCATCCTTATGAACAGAAGCAGAGCTCTTCGGATTAAGAGGAAGTTAAGTGTTTGGAGTGTTTTGTATCATTTTTGCCTGGAACTTGACAAAAACTTGTATGATTTTTTTACAGGTTGCGTTATGCTGAATCATCAATATTAAACAAGGCAATGGGTGTGATTAAACAAGGTATTGTGTGTGATCCAGCATAGTTGTTGTTGCCACATTTTATTTACACAAAACACAAAAATACACTAAATTGCATTCTTGGTGGCAAGCCATGTTACTCCCTCAGTAGCGCTTCATATTTATAGCTGATGAATCAGATCTTGGGGTCAATAGTTATGTAAAGACTTTAGGCTTCACTGACAGCTCAGAGACACCAGAATCAAGCATAATGAGCTTTTGAAATCAGCAGTTTTAAAGGATCCAAAATCCTGAATAACAGGTACTAATCTGAACTATGAGTGAGAATATGGATGAGGGTTGGAGGGATGGGGAGGGGTGAGGGGAGAAAAAAGGTTGGCCTTGAGGTAGATTGTCAGTTTTTCCCATATAAACAGCAAGGTTGAGTCTGTCTTGAATAACCTCATGTTTCTCTCTCCCCCAACACAGACACATTCTCAAGCTTCCTCTGCTTGTGGAGGTACAGCAAAGGTAGCACCTGCATCTCCTGCCATCATGGACAGAAAAAGCAAAGCTACTCATGCAGACGCAATGAAAGCAGATCCATTCTCATGGATGCAGATATATTACACTTCATGCAGACTGGTCCTACTGAAAAGAATACTGTATTTCCAGCTAGTCCCTGGAGAAGAAGATCCAGACTAATCAGTTAGGTTCATAAGTGTTGACACAGGGGGTTTCCCTCTTGAGAGGAAGATCACACTCTCTTGCCTCAACAGGATGTGTTCGGGCACCATCTGATGAGGACTAACTTGCCCTGCCTGGAACTCTGGTCTCATCCTTGGGTCCTAAATGCAATTTGTTCTGAAAACAGTCACTGCAGAAAAAATATGAGTCATCCTGTATCTAAAATCCTTACTCTAAAACTCTGTCATAAACTGGCTGACAGAGAGTATCTTGGATGGGTTTAGAGTTCACAGGATGCAGAGATAAATGAGGTCTCTCTATTTAAAGGGTTATTGTCCTTAACCCTCTCCCTGCAGGCAGACCTTTGTGCTTTGGAGAGCTTAACTGAAATCAGCATCAGTCAGCAGCTTCACATATGAGGCTTCACAGCTCACATACAACTGGAGGTTAATTAAGGACAAGACACAACAAGTGTATTATACACACTGGGAGGCAATAAGAGAGAAAGGACAAGATTACAAGCAGTCCTGTCCTTATGGAGGCTAGCAGTATGCACAGCTTGAGAGTTCAATATATAGCTTGTAAATTGTATATAATTTTATAGTTCAAAAGTATTGTACTGAATCAGTACTTCTGTAAATCCCACTAATCCTTCCCCTGGATCTAACAGCACATCCACAAAAGCTTCAAAATGTCTTACTCCCACTAAAATGCTTGGCATTTTCTGAGTTCTAGGGCAGGTAAATTATCTCACAGCGATAACTCTTAACAATCCCAGTCCTATCCTTGATTAACCAAAAAGTAGATCCAGATGGAGTGGAGATTCAGCGAAAGCTTCAGGACCATGCCTGTAAACTTCACTTTGTACTTTTTCATTGTAACAGTAATGTATTTCTTCATTACCATTTCTACTAAGGAGAGATGAATGTCTTTGGGAGCAGGGGTGGGGGGTTCATTTTTCCCATTGGGAATAGTAGCTGCTTGTATATAAGATAACAAATTATACGAATAACTTAAAAAAGGCATAACTTCAAGATGTTGTATTGAAACAACTTATCACTGTCAAACATTTCAAGAAAAATTACTCAGCATTTGCATGTAATGAAAAATATCACTGTAGAATTCTGACATGTAGCTATAGATAATCAGCCTTGTCTGGTGAGCTACAGCAATAAAAGATAGCTAGAGACTATGACGAGAATAAATGAGACCAGAAAACAAACAAAAAGCAAATGAGTTAGAGATACCATCAAACCACAGCTTTTGTGTTTATGCTCAGAGCTTTTCTGACACGGCAACCCCTTCCAGAATCTACCTTTTCTTCCCATTCCTGGCAGTTCCCTGGAAAAATCTCACTCTCTTCTCAGTCTCTGATAGTATTTTCTGGGCAGATCAAGGGCAGATGCACACCCTTGGATGAGGATTTCAGCAGTTTTACACCATGGAAAGGAAAAGGCTTTGGCCCGCATAATGCACTTCAGTATGCAGTTGTACTCTTTTTTTGCCACAATTTATAACTGAGTAAGAAGATGGAACCAAGAGGAACCTTCCACACACTACATACTCTACATCAGATTTCCTATACAATGCTGGAACAGATACATTTTACTTTGACTTCCACAGATCTGTGGATGTGACAAAGAGAAATCCATATACTACGGATTTCAGAAGCTACCTAGAAGTTACCAGGATTGATGATTGACCAAAGACCATTCCATGTTGCTAAGAACCTAATACCTGGATGAAATTAGAGGAGTTAACTGATAACTGCAATTTGTATTGCAGTTCTAGTTTGGATCTCTTTATATATTTGGATTGTTTCAACAAGCACAATTATCTCAAATACCTGTTACAATTCAATTCAAAATGCAAGTAAATTATCCTAAGACTTCAGAGATCTCATTATTCAAATAAAATAATCACTAGATAATCAGTGTAATTTTTTAGAGATTATTTGGAAAATCAAAACATGCATTCTAAAATCTGTGAATGAAGCCCCAGTCCTAATGAATCAGTAGGAATTCAGAAGCTGATTTAGAGGGGAACAAGATTCCACTAGCTATCACAATTTCAATAAAACATGGGACTTCAAGACAAAAGAATAAACATGAAATAACTTAAAACCTATTCTTTATCTGGCAATTATCATTCTAGAAATTAAAAATCCAAGGTTGCTAAATGTCCACATTTTATCTTAACTATATTAAATAGAGTAAGAATTGAGAGAATTTCCTGTAGCTTATTAAAATACAGGTGCTCTCTATCTTATGATGAAGCTCTAGAAACTCACTATGCACTGTCTACTCATACCAAGAAGTCACCCGTTGCACATATTTTCTCAATTTGAGATGGTACCCTGGTTATGTCATATCAGATGCCATGAAAAAACAAGCTTGAAAGAGACTAGATGGATTATGTAAGATGTCCAATTGATATGTATAATTTTTTTCTGAAGACTTCTTCATTCTCTGCAATATTTGTCACAGTAAATTGGCAATCCACTTTTACTCAGGCAGTAGTGGAGTGAACGTTGTATAACAGTTTGCTGATAAATGTTACCATCCAGATCTAGACACACATTGCTTTGCCAAAAGCACAGCATGAACAATAAATATGTTAATACGACTTCAAGAAGAGATATGTAGTTTATATCCAGCAGCTCTTACAAGTTTTCTAATATCCTCCAGTGACTTATGACATCACACAGAATTCATCCTCTCACACAACAGGTGTATTTCAGTATCTATCAGATTTTTCTTATTGGAAGAATGTCTCTAGAGGGGTGTGGACCAAATTTGGTTGAAGTGTTTGACAATTTAATAAATTTGATAACAGCTCAAAGGACTCAAGATTACTGTCTCCTGAGTTTCTTAGTCATTTATATTTAGAAAAAAATATAGAGACTTCTTTTAATCTGCCTTACAGTGACTTCAATTTCTCCATAACAGTTACTAACAAACACTATATTTGGCACATAATGTCCATGTTCTTTCACAAATGCCAGCAGAATTGCTTATACGAATGTCTCTTTGTATTTTATCTCCCACGGAACAGCTGACTGTACATAGGAGTCATTCAGAGTACATTAATACTAGCAGAATGCTCGATGCCAAAGGAAGGATGGACCCTCATCTTTCTCCAAAGGGCTCCAGGTGTGATGGAGCAAAAGGGAAGTAACAATCTGTTGGCTTCTGCTGAAGAGAAAGGAAAAGAAAATGAGTAAATAGACAGGCTTAAGGCTTCTTTGACTATATATATTCTTTTATGAGAAGTGGGTTTTCTCTTTCAAGAAGCAGAAGTGTTAAAATGTTGAAGATTTAAGTTTTACAAAAGTGTAGAAATGTGGCACAGCTAATTACATATAACTATTCATTGCCTCTTTGCCATCATTAAGTCAGCCACTTTCATTTGCAAATGCTGAAGTTTTGAACAAACAACTGTGTGAGGGAGTGTGTGTAGGGCTTTTCTTACTGGTAAAAGCCCTATCTGTTAGCTGTATTCACAGTGCAAAGAGAAGAACTTATTAACTAAAGTGTGGTTGTGGCACTAGAAGACCCCATAAACACCAATTTGGATGGGCTAGCTGGGCAACTTATGCTGCAAGGCAGTTCTGTAGAGATGACGCCTTTCAGTTTCACGGGGTAAACATGAAATACATGGGACTTCTCTGCCTCAAACCAGAAAGAAATTGCTCTTGTAGAAACTAGTATGTAGCCAGATGCTCTAACAGTTGTCCCACCAAGTAGCTAGAGAGGAGAACCATGAATAGTTACTGTACTATGGGTAGGGGAAACCATGTGATTTGTACCTCTTTTTTCTCAACTAAAGGGTTGTTCTTCAAGTCAACAGTGTGTCTGTGAGTAGGGGAAGAAAAGTAGCTCACAGCTTTGGCTTATCCTCACAGACCTGTTGATTACAGCTTGAGCAGTCCTCATGATGATCCCAAAAATTTAGTCCATAATTCCATGATGACCATCAAGCACATAATTTTTTCTAGGACAAATAAAACCTTAGGGATGAGAGTCTAGGCTTGCATTTTTATCTGTACAATTCAGCTAACATAGCCAGTTGATCATTAAAATAAGCTTTCTCTAATCAGAGCTTATGTCCCTCAATCCCTGGCACCTCCATTGTCAATCTGGAAGGAATCTACGTAAACTTGTCATCATGGCTATTTAACACTGGAGGTTTCTAGAGAGACAAATACATAAATTGTTTACCTATTTTTGTTTGTTTGTTTGTTTTTCCCTAGCAGCAAGGCTTAGATGTTGGCACATCATTTTCAGACAAATAGAACCTGAAAAAAATAACATCACAGATTAAAAACTGTTTTACCACTTTATACTGTAGGAGTGAATAGGTACTACACAAGTGAACCACAATTCAAGGTACAATGCTACTTTGAAATACTGTATTCTTTTGTGAAGGCTCATACCATAAAGTGAACTCCCAAGACACAAGGACTCACAATACAGGGCCATGCTAAGATTCTTCCAGAAATAAATAATCAATAGAGAGCTACCCTACTGAGTGAGAATATTGCAAGGAAACAACATGTTACGGAAAAATATTTCATCATTTTATTTAGGTATAAGCCTAAGTAAAATATATAAGCCACAACAAAAAGGAAGAAACAATTGTTAAAACTGCAAGGTGTGCAATAAGACAGTGATCAGAGCAGAAACTGGTAAGTAAACCTGAAAAAATTGAATCGCCCTTGTTCAGATACGGAGTTATGGGGCCTGCACTGCTTCTCTTGCACACCCACTGAAAGCATTAGGAGTGACATAGAGAATGCAAGATCAGAAGCCTGCAGCAAAAACAGGGCTCAGCTCAGGTGCTCAGGGAGTTTATGTTCTCTCTGCTAAGATAAATTAGAATAACAAATATTGTGAGAGACTAGACAGGCAGTTCACCTTGTTAAGTGGTTACCGTTTGTGCCGCAAGTAGAAACATAAACTAAGAAGATTATGTCTGACATACAAACAGGCAATTCTTTACTTAGAAGAAATAACGATACATTTCTGTCTTCATGTGCGCCTTTAAGTGTGTATTCTTTTAAGAGTTAGATTTTTAAACCTCAATATTTCCTTGTTTAATTTATTATTTATATTAGTGTTTGCATCAATATTTCAAAGCCATCGGCCATCTGTGAAATTCAAGTTTAAATTTAAAGAAGCAATTACATGAAACTGTATTTGAAAATATGAAATTGCTGGGAAAAAAAAAAAACAAACAGATGAGAGCAAAGTTCATGTTCTGTACATATAAACTTCAGAAGTAATTCAAATGCTAAGATAGCAAATCCCAGAGGCCAAGTCTTGTTTTGGTAAAGCCAAGGAATCATTCTGTGGGTCTCTCTCGATGCTGTTAAGAACAGTGTCTTGGGCCTTAGAGTTATTATATATTTTAAACCCAGCAGCTCTCATCCTTCTCATTTCTCTCATGAATGATAGAAGAACTCTGCCATGTTACATGGCATATACCCATAGCTTCTTTTGCCCATTATGTAAAACTTTATAACGTCTCACACAATTGCCATTATACCACAGCTATTTATTCTAATTAATAATCTTTAGTTCTTTCAATCATAACAAATAGATCATGGTAAATAAAACTGCTGTAATTCAGCTTTCTTATGCAAGTATCAAGATATTTTATCAACAATCAGCACAGCCACAGAGCAATAGACAAAACTCTGAAACATCAAATATCTGAGATCTTTTTGTTGCTGGTGCTGCTGTAGCTCCTCAGTAGGGAACAGATACGGAGGGCATGGCTGCAGCAGCTTGTAGGATGGAGAAACCAGCTGAGGCAGCATCCCAAATGCAAAAATATTTCATGGTCCTCCTCTACAGATATGCTTTATTTAGCCGATACTCAAGATCACAGCAAATATTCTTCAGTCTGTTCTAATTTTTATTATTGATATAAGACTCTTAATCCCCCCTTAGAGTTTTATTGAGAGAATCTTTCAACACTGCATCTTCTGAAGCTAGCTAATAAATCTGATGAAATGCTAAAGCAGAATTTTCTTTTTTTAAGCAGTGGAGCTGTGGATGTGAATTATGTGGCCTCAAACTCTCAAAAATGAATCCTGGCTTTCTACTAAATCTTCACTAATCTTTTTTTAGAATACTACGTAACACCAGATAATGAGAAAACTAGTAACTATTATCTGCAAGTACACATGGAAGAGACCATTAACCATGGCATGATACAGTTGTATTCAGGAATTGTTCTTGAAGTATGAAAACTGAAAGGCAGAACTTTCAAAACCATAAATATATACATTTATACTTTTTTTTTCTTTTTCCTGCAAATGCAGAAATTTCTAATCTATGAGAATGAGATTTGTCATAAATGTTGCACATTGTGTTTTGAGGATTGAGTCTGACTTCTCAGAATTTGCTTTAACTTATTTTCACTTATATATACTTCTGAATTCCGTTGGGCTTTCATTGGGCTCCGCTTTTACTGTACAGATGTTCTCCTAAAACAAATTTATTTTGAAATAAGACTAACAACTCTACTTCACTGACTCTATTTCTTTGGACATTATTGCTTTGTCCTGCCAGTCCCCATTTTTTCTTTAGGTTATTTCATAGAATCATAGAACCTTAACTATATTTAACTGTAACTCAAGATTTTCTACCAAAAGACAAGAAAATCTGTAGGATTTGTCTAATGAAGTGTATATATCTGCCTCTCATTTAACTCTTATTGCCCTAAGCACAGTCTCAGAAAAGTAACAAATGGAAACCAGCAGAAACTCAAAAAATTCTAGGACAAAATTCATTTAACTCCGATGCAAATGCTCAAACTAACCAAGCTAACTCCATTTCCCATAGTACCTTTTATTTTCAACTAACAAAAAAGGAAGAGGGTGATAGTTTCAGGTAGAGTCTAGACTTTCTAGATTTCCATCAAGAAAAAAATAAATTATTTAAGTTGGAATAATTTCAATAACCTTCTGAGGCCAGTTTTGTTAATCACTTGTGTATGGTCTCTTTTTCATGAAGAACCAACAACTATTTGGGTATGTTCATTGATTAGGTGATTCTTTGACCAGCTTTACAGTATACACTCCCTTTAAGTGACAGAAAGTTCCCAGTGGAGCTGGGAGCAGTGAAGCTAACTATCATTAAACTGGCTTTCCAAATTCATCAACTTAGTCATGTACAGGTGTACAGTCAACAGGCACAAGAGTACATTTGAAAATATGCCTTTTAAGTTATGTAACACATCTTGCTGGAAGCTTAAAATGTTTCACATCCCAGAGGATATAAATCACTAAGTATATCACTGTACTAAATTAGAAAATGTAACTAGAATTTTAAAACATAAAATCTTAGTTCATAGAATTACAGAATGGTTTGTGTTGGAAAGGATCTTTAAGATCATCTAGTTCCAACTCCCCTACTACAGGCAGGGGCACCTCCCATTGCAGTTGATTAATATTCCCATTAGTTGATCGATATAGCCTAAAAGTTCAAAGATAGGAAATAATTTGTAGTAAATTAATCTCATTAAAAAGGATTTAGAAAGTAAAAGAATGCAGTGTTACCTCAACAGTGACATTATTCTTTCACCTCCAGAACAATGTTATTACTTATTTATATATCACCTGGGAAGAGTACAGGAATGCCGTCCGGACTTGCAGACGTGGGACCAGGGAAGCCAAGGCACAGGCAGAACTGAACTTGGCAAGGGTCGTGAAAAACAATAAGAAAACCTTCTACAGGTACATTGGCCAGAAGAGACAGGCCAAAACAGGCGTACCTACTTTGGTAAATTTAAAAGGAGAACTGGCTTCAACAGATGAAGAGAAAGCTGAGGTGCTGAATGAGTTCTTCACCTCGGTCTTCACTGGTGGCCAGGATTCTAGTCTTTTTCACGTCCCTGAGCCCTGCATCCCCAAACCTCTATGTGGGGACCAAGGAGGTAAATCCCTCCCCACTGTAAGGGCAGAGCAAGTCCAAGAGTGCCTCCTTAGACTGAATGAATACAAGTCTATGGGGCCGGATGGCGTGCATCCCAGGGTCTTGAAGGAGCTGGCTGAGGTGGTTGCCGAGCCGCTCTCCATCATATTTGAGAAGTCGTGGCTGTCAGGTGAGGTCCCGGATGACTGGAGGAAAGGTCACGTCACTCCCATATACAAGAAGGGGAGCAGGGAGGACCCGGGGAACTACAGGCCGGTGAGTCTCACCTCTGTGCCTGGGAAGATCATGGAACAGATCCTCCTGGACAACATGCTCGGTCACATAAAGAATGAGCATGTGATCCGAGACAGCCAGCACGGCTTCACCAAAGGAAGGTCATGCCTAACTAATCTTGTGGCCTTCTATGATGGAGTGACGGCATTGGTGGACGAAGGGAAGGCGACCGATGTCATTTACCTGGACCTGAGCAAGGCCTTTGACATGGTCCCCCACCACATCCTCATCTCCAAATTGGAGGGAAGTGGATTTGATGGGTGGACGACCCGATGGATAAGCAATTGGTTGAAAGGCCGCAGACAGAGGGTGGTGGTCAATGGCTCTATGTCCAGGTGGAGGCCGGTAACAAGTGGTGTCCCCCAAGGGTCTGTCTTGGGACCGGTGCTCTTTAACATCTTTATTAATGACATCGATGAGGGAATTGAGTGCACCCTCAGCAAGTTTGCTGACAACACCAAGCTGAGTGGTGCGGTTGATACGGTGGAAGGAAGGGATGCCATTCAGAGGGACCTCGACAGGCTGGAAAGCTGGGCTCGGGTGAACCTAATGAGGTTCAGCACGGCAAAGTGCAAGGTTTTGCATTTGGGCTGAAAGAACCCCAGGCACCTGTACAGGCTGGGAGGAGTGGTCCTTGAGAGCAGCTCGGCAGAGAAGGACCTGGGGGTCCTGATGGACGAGAGACTTAACATGAACCAGCAGTGCGCTCTGGCAGCTCGAAAGGCAAATGGGATCCTGGGCTCCATCAGGAGAGGGGTGGTCAGCAGGGACAGGGAGGTGATTGTCCCTCTCTACTCGGCTCTTGTGAGGCCCCACCTGGAGTACTGTGTCCAGGTGTGGAGCCCTCAGTACAAGAAAGACATAGAGATTTTGGAAAGGGTCCAGAGGAGGGTGACTAAGATGTTCAGGGGGCTGGAGCACCTCCCCTATGAGGACAGGCTGAGGGAGTTGGGCTTGTTCAGCCTGGAGAAGAGAAGGCTGCAGGGTGACCTCATTGCAGCCTATCCATACCTGAAGGGAACCTACACCCAGGAGGGGAGTAAACTCTTCAAAAGGGCTGACAATAGCGGGACTAGGGGAAATGGATCCAAGTTGAGGGAGGGAAGATTTAGGTTGGATGTTAGGGGGAAGTTCTTTACTAGGAGAGTGGTTAGGCCCTGGAATGGGCTGCCCAGGGAGGTTGTGGATGCCCCGTCCTTGGATGTGTTCAAGGCCAGGTTGGACGGGGTCCTGGGCAACCTGATCTGAATGTGTATGTTTGGTGGCCCTGCTAGGCAGGGGGGTTGGAACTACATGATCCTTGAGGTCCCTTCCAACCCGGGTGATTCTGTGATTCTGTGATTCTGTGATATGATCTGCCTCTCTGCAAACAAATACCTGATTGTGCACTGTGTGCAAATACATGAGTAGATCTAGACACAAAGTACTTACTAAGAATATAAAAAATAAATCTTATCCTGAATCCTTTCATTCCTCACATTGTATTTTTTCCAAGGCTTCTCTAATAAAGACATATTTACACTAATTAGAGATACTCTAACTATAAATCATTATTTTTCTTTACTTTTATTCCTTTAGTTATAAAAACACAAATTTCACCTATTTTTAAAGGAAACAAATTAATTATTTGATCTTTTAGCTAAATAATAATAGGGTGGAAACAACTATGTGTTTGGTTTTTATTCTTAAAACCTCTTCAAATATGTTTAGTTAATAAATTTCTGTGATGTTAATAAATGGCAGCAGTTCTACTTGTTAATATGTTAGCTGTCTCTTACACTTGGTAAGACACCTAATTTCTTTATATTTTCTGATAATGGTTGGAAAAGGGATCATCCCTGTAGTTTAGGTAAGAGTATATTTCAGAAGTCAGTGAAGTACTAATTTACCTTGACATTTAATTGACAAGCATCAAAGCTAAATGAATGATGAAGTACACCCATATACCCACTTAGGCTTACCTAAGACCAGCATTTTCCTTAGATCTCAGGAAAGACTTAATTTGAAAGCCTATGTGAGATTTAATTACTTACGGCAAAATTCTCAAATATGAAAAAGTCACAAGAAAATGAAATCTCCATAGTTTAAATTGAAAATATGGCTCATAAAGCACCAGGATAGCTTATTTGAAGGTGATAAATTTTCCATTACCTGGACTTCTTATGGTCTTCTTTTAGCAAAGCACTTAAACTTCCATATCCATAAATTCCATTGTCTAGATATAGTCACAAACATTCATGTCCAGGAAAATGGGTTTTGTGGACTATTCAATCAAGAATGTAAAACTGTCTTTGTAATATACTCACAGTAGAGGTGCAGAATGCAAGCATGACGTTAGTAAAAGAGACTAATGGAGCTGAAGTCCTACTTCTTTCATCAATATTTGCAATGGAAGAAGTGCCAGTTGGTTTCCTGAGATGTATTTAACAACAGTTAATGGGCATACAGAAGATATAACCAAGCTGTAGAATTACAGGGTGCAAGTAAAAGCATAGAATTGAGTAAGACTGGTGTGGAGCAGAATCTCCTGTCCATAATGGGAGGAAGAAAAGTATAAACGTGTTTATGTATGACCGCATGATTGTTCACTTCTCCTCACAATTTAGCATAACTTTTAGTAAAGCAGAAGCTTGACTTTTTCTTTTCTTACTCTTCTATTATTTTTTGGTTTTAATTTAAACCACTAGAGAGGCAAAGATCTCTAATAAGGGCATGAGACTTTATGAGAATGAGTATACTGTGCAGCTTAAGTCATTATGCAGAAAAACAGCATATTAGCATTTTCCAGATAATTTAGTTCCTGTGAGCAAGATATTATGAGGACCATGAATGTTCTAGATTTGTGTTAATGATTAACTGGTGAGAGTAAAAATCTTTTGTCCAAAATGGTACAGATTCAAGGATTAACAGATACCACATATATTTCCTGGACTGCTGTGTAATTTCGTTAAATAGGGTAAGAAAATGTCAAATCAGCATGTCAAATCAGTATGCAACCTCTCTTCTTTGAGAAGGACAGAATTGCAATTTGAAGCAGGTAGCTACGCTATGCAGGTTCTACTGGTAGGTGGTTTCTGGAGATGACAATTGCTCCTTTCTTATTTATCCTGCTGAATTCTGAGTGCCTGTCTAAATCCTTCCCTCTGGGTCCTTCAAAAATGTCATGTCATAATAGGCTGCTCCTTTGCATAAATAAGCATTGACAGCACAAAGGCTCATAGAGACCTTCATCTGCCTGTATTATTAGGAAGTCTGTGTGTAATTTTCCCCCCCTATTTGCATGTTTAACAGTACCCTAAAATTGTGTTTATTGATGTCTATAATCAAGTGTAAATCAGGTGTAAAATCCCAATTACTTTCCCAATAAACTGAGAAATACCACTCAATTAAGAGTAGGATCTTAGTTCTTACCAATAGTAACACAGTTCCATGACCAAAGCATCCTTGGCTTCGTAATTCTACAGCCACTCTACTAACATGGAAAGGAGTGTACTTGCATTCATAACCAGATATACACCTACCAGCAACCTACACCTACTATAATCTGAGCTAAGAGGACTTTTGGTCAGTGCTTAGGGTGCCTATTAGTCTGAAATGTAGTTTTGCTGAGGTGACTGAAGGAGCTAAAGAGGTACAATCAATGGATATTTTTTTCTGGTGGGAGACTGAAATAATATGCAACAGAGTACAAGGGAGGGAGGAGGAGCTGGTCTTCTGCATGTAGAATATTAGAGAGGAACTGCAGAACTAACATTTTTCTGCCTTCCATTCCACATCTGCAAGGGGAAGGTGGGAAAAAAACGTAAAACGTTAGAGACTGGACAAGGTTCATGTATTAATCGTTCAACAAGACTGCTTTCATCAACATAGTGACTCTTGAAATGTTACAGCTTATCTTTGTACTGGTACACATTCAGCAGATACACATTGACAAATAGCGTTATAGTGTTGCTGTGCATGCACCAGGTATTTCTTATGAGATGCCTGATGCATTTCTAAAGTCCTTTTCAAAAACACAGAGAGAAAGGAGCTTCTGAAAGCTTCCAATGAAAAAGCCTGCTTGCTCAGGTTCCTATAGCAGACAGATGTGAGCTGCCTACTTGATGATTTCAGAGGCACATATGTGAACCATGTTTCAGTTAGGCAGACGGGATCCTGCTGTGGGATTTTTACACCAACTCAGACCGTGAGATGCTCTTTTTGTGATTAGAAGATGAAGCATTTTACTGGTTTCATGTTACTGTTATGCAATTCACATCCTTCACATTTGTCACAGTTTTTAACATAACTTCAAATGCATAGCAATGCTTATAAACATAAACCTTCTTAACAGGAATATTTTTCACTGTTAATGCCTTCCATTATGCCCCTTTCTACCCATTTAAACAGACTGGTGTGTACATTATTTCCCCCCTTCCCCTGCCCCTCCCCCCCTTAATATTTGGATTAATATTTATTATTTAAATTTCAAAAAATATTGAGAATTGTCATATAACAAGATCAGGACCTGATTCACCAGGAAGTTCAAAGACAAGAAAGAGTGCTTAACAAAAGCTAGTTTTATTAAAAGAGTAAATACATTCCTTGCTTTGATGAAGTCCATCCTAATTGATGGCAAGTGGCAGTAACAGAACCCAGAACCACATGCATTAGATCTCATTTCTATAAGCCCATGTTATTAAATATTAAAATGAATGTCAAGCACATCTTTTCCTATTTAAATCTTAAAATAGCACTGCACTACAATACCAAGGTATTGCAATCTCAGGCTTCAAAGATGATTTGCACAGTGTTTCAGTTTTTTTCAGAACCACATATATATTTATAATTAACTTTGAAATAATAAAAATAAAATTCTGCAAACCAGTTCCTGCTTACTTTTGAGCAGTTTTGCAGGGGAATGCAAATATGGGAATATGGGAACATACAAGACATTTGCTTGCTTCACATGTTGCACAGATCTCTGTAAACATGGAAAAATTGCCGAGCTGGGAATGGGGCTCAGGAAAATATTCCACATAGAAGAGTCATTAGAAATTATTTTAATACACTTATTTTTATAAAATTGAAGTGTTGGTGAAAGAGGCCACAATGAGAAGGCTCTAAAGAGTATATTTAACATAACTGCTATTACTACATTCATCGTTAAATTATTATGATATTTTATTCTGAATTAGAGTAACAAGACCATCAGAACTGCCTTCAAATTAGAGTTCTGTGAAATGCAATTTTCATGTCCCCATGTCATTCCATGTGTTTGCATTACGGTCTCACGTAGTTTCACATATTCCAAACTCTGCATTAAGGAATACCTTCACACCTTCACAAAATGGCTATTTCTTCCATTGAAAGAAAACCAGAAAGCACATACGCTCAAAAGCACAAAAGGAAATACTTGAATTCCACTGTCTGTCCATCTTGTGTTATCCCACAGAAAACACCTTGGTGGCATAGCTCTGTTAGGTAATTGCTGTGTCCTCGGTCAGCTTTTTTTTTTTATAAGCCATGAGAGATAACACCAAGTCTCACTGAGAGGATTCTCTTTCAGGCTGGTTTATCTCTGAGGCTCTGCATAGACAGCAGCTTTTAGACAGCAGTTTTTTTCATTTCAGTATCACCCTTATGGTAGAATGCCATTGATTCTGCCACAGGTATTTGAAAGACAACTGTTGGAGTTAGTTTGGCCAAAATTTTACCAGCTCTTCTAGAAAAAAAAACAGAGAAATTTTCTCACGTTTTACCCTTCTTTCCATGGTCATTCCAACATATTCCGATACCATCTGAAAGTTGTTGGTCGTTAGTTTGAGAAAGCATTTTCTGGAGAAAGCATTTGTGAGGAACTTTCTCCTTCCCTCCAACTGGTATCAAAGGGAGAGCATCCTCTCTCTGTTATCACCTAGAAGTCAATGGCTGGGGACCCACCACACCATTTGTTGCTACAAACAAGAAAATAGTCCATAACAATTCTGGCAGCAGTCGCTAGCACTACCTGTCTGATCTGTTCTAATACCCTAGATTCATGGGCAAAGAATTCCCCTGCCTGAAATATCCCAGCAGTGCTGTGCAACAGCTGAGCAGCCAGGTGCTTATCACACCGGGAGTCTTTCTGTTGCTCTCAGTGCAAGTGCACTCCTCCTCTCAATATCCCTGTGGAGAAGAGTCATGCATATGGAAGAGCTATAGCACATCATGCTCAACAACCCAAGGCGCACCCCTGCAGCTGCAGGTTTCACTGCCTGTCTGAGGCAGCCTACTGGATTGATACTCCCTGTGTCTGATGACCTCTTTATACGCAGAGCAGGTACACCATTGGCAGCAGCTGTGTGAATCTCTCAATTAGCAGCTCGGATCTGAACTGGATTTGAACCAATAATCATTAATGAAGAAAGTGCCTCGTATTTATTGTTCCTGACAATAGATCACATATAAGGTA
Source organism: Lagopus leucura (assembly GCF_019238085.1). Lineage (NCBI taxonomy): Eukaryota > Metazoa > Chordata > Aves > Galliformes > Phasianidae > Lagopus > Lagopus leucura. The sequence continues at coordinate 15,561,122 of NW_024962252.1, forward strand.
TTTTGGTTGGTTCCTTCCTACAGATTGTTGAACTTTGCATGGTGTCTGCCTTTGAAAAAAAGACCTAGCATTACTTGTCAAAAACAACATTATAACCAAACTGACAAAGAAAACTTGTTGCAGAAGATATACTACCCATTTTTCAAAAGAATCTATCACAAGCATTGTAGCCCCAAAAGCAGTCTCCTGAACTCCTTCTGTGCTACTAGCAAAATCTATCACTTCAAGCTGCAGTAAAACAATGAAAGGCATCTGTCCAACTGCTTCAGAGTTCAGCACAGAGAGGCATAGTCAGGCCTTACGTGACAGAAGTTTTCTGCTGTCTGAATGAGGACCATATATCTGTTGTCTGTACTGGCCCTTCTCTCCAAGGAGCAGCTGGGAAAGAACTGTTCCTAATGGCCACATTCTCATTTGCCAAAGGGAAAATGAACATTGCATTTCTGCCTTGGGAAGCACTGTGTTGTTCATTATTTTACCATTAGAAACAAAATAGAAAAAAATTTGATTTGCAACACAGAAATGTAGTACCAGGGAAAAATGCAGATCTGCTCAAAAAGTGAGATATCACATTAAATGAGTTGACCAGTGCATACAAATTTTTATGAAAGTTTCCACAAGCTACCAGGCAAAAACACCTCAATTACATAAAAAGCATAATTTTGCAATGTCTGGCTCACTGAACAAAATGATACCACTGCAAGGGATGCTCAAATTATCAAACCTCATAAGCATAAAGAAATAAAATACCAATTAAATGCAAAGTTACTATAAAATGTGGCTATAAGAAGAGAAGCTGGGGAGGGAGAGAAGGAGGCTTCAACTACCGATTTTTCCCAACCTTTTTATTTTTTCAAACCACTGGAATACATGATTATCTAATCAGACTTTTTTTTTTTTTTTTTTTTTGTAGGAAGTAAGTAGATGGTTTAAGTGCTATTCCCTATTGCAGAAAGAATATTTTCCCCCCACAAACTTTATTACTTTTATTTATCACATTTTAAAATACATGGTTATTTATATTGGGAAGGGATAACCAGGTGATCACCTGACAGGAAAATTCAGATAATGTGCTCCAGCAAATAAAAATGGTGACCGCCTGCCAACCTCCAATAATATTTTCTCAGCGGAGCAGCAATTCACAAGTAATTCAATCAGATATTCAATAGAAAATTATCCCTCTTTCTCAGACTGCTATCTTTAACAGTGGGGCCTGTTTTTGCTGCTTTACCACTTTGGCATGTAACCAAGGATCATGAAGTATTGGATTTCCTCTCGCGCTGTTTCAGTAACAGTGATACCAACAGAACAAGATAGTATCCAGAAATGTGGATAGAGGCCTTTACATGTTCCCATAATCCAATCTGTACTTCCATAATGATATCCAAAAGATTCTTAAGTGGGGAAACACTCATAAAAACCAATTGTAACTCTACAGTTATATGAGTAGCACGATGGTAATGCATTTTAGCTGTGACAGGCTAATGGGTGCAGTTACTCTGTGCTTCACAGAGATGTCCAGAAGCATGCCTCAGTATATTGCAGACATATTTCACTGAAGCACAGGCAGACTGGATCCTTCCAAGAATAATTCCAACAGGAAAAACACACAGGTCCCCCCTCAAAAAAAGCAGTGTTCAAGACTTTTCTTGCTAAAGGATTGCTCCCACTGCAGGGAGGTCCCTGCCTGCCTTCTTCCCGAGTAGCTTGTGGTTGGGTGGTTGCTGCTCCCTAGTGCTGGCATCAATAGCCCTCTCCTGCCCCTAGACACTTCTCCCTCTGTCCACTACGCATTGCTCTCTCATGTCTCTAATTCCTTTTATCTGCAGCATGCATCATATGCAGAACTAAATTCTTAAAGTCTTCTTTCTTATAGAAAATACTCACAGAAAACTCATGACAAGACTTTTTTTTTTTTTTTTTCATGGAAACGCTCCCACCCGACTATAAGTAACCATGACAGATGCATCTTCTCTCATCATCTCCTCTTCCTCCATCTGTGGCCAACAGAAGGCTCTTCCCTTTAGTTACTCTGCATAAAGAAACTCTCCGACTTACACACTGGAAGAAGAACAGCGTCCTAGCACGTGTCCTCTGTGCTATATGGTGCATCACAGAGTCTCATTCAGTCTCACAGAAACAGAAGACTGCAAAGTAGGCCATTTCAGCTGCAAATGAAAGCCTTGAAAGGTCCTCTGAACATCTGTTCTGTTCAGCACAGGCTATAAAGCAATTCCATCTCCTCAGGATGAAAAAAAAACAAAAAGGGTCTCAAGCTTCATCAGTTTAAATTGTTCACAGCACACTCATCAAAGTATATTTTTAAATACACAAGAAGGTTCAAGCCTTGTCCAGGTCAAATGTTGTCCATTTTAGCCTAATAGGTTTGCCTCAGTTTTGGAAAGTACCTGGAATACTTAAATATTTATGATCAGGATCCATTTATTTTCCTGATTATTACACCAAAAATTAAAATGAAGTCATAGAAGTTGATTCTATTTTTTCATTCCTGTTTTTGCATGTCTGAACACAATTTCAACTACCTTGTAAAGGACTAGTATCTTATTCTCAGCAATACTATGCCTTAATATCAGCGTTTTTGTCCTCTAAGTTTCCCTTCACTGTGACTAACAACAGAGACTGTTTCCAATGATCCTATCTATTTTGAAATTCTCTAAGAATTTAAGATATCAGAAGTTATTTTGAGCTGAAATATTCTAGCACGATTTCACTATCAGGGGAATATGCTGTCAGATAGAATCACCCACTGGAAACAATCAGAGAGGAACCCCTGTCTAATCACAGTCTGTCATTTTTTAAAGTGCAAAGTCTACAGATGAATGATACTGACCACCAGACTATGCCTGGGAAAGCCATCCCAAAGAATTTAGGCTTTCATGGTGACAGACAGTAAGAATTTTACTTAAGGCTGTGCTGTGACACAACGAGGCAAATGCATGTGCTGCAATAGCACATAGGAGATTTATGTTTAATGCTGAGTAAAAACAAAAATCATAAGAGGACTAAATGAGTCACATTTGGAAAAAAAAAAAAAAAAAAAAAAAAAGAATAAAATTCAAGTAGCAAAATTGCCATTATGAAGTTTTAAGAAAAGATTGTATATCTGCAGACTGAAAAATGTGCACAGATGGGGGCAGATGAGTTCATTTAGGGTGCCAGCAATATGAACTGCGTTAAGATAATCAGAATCTATCTGTAATAATGATAAAATATTCTCCTAGCTTCTTATTCCTCAAGGTATTTCTTCTATACTATTTTTCCAGAAGGAAAATATATGTATATATGGCTTACATCTCTGATATTTCTGGTCATAAAATTTCTTTGCCTGAAAAAATCTAAGCTTTCATGAGCTAGTCCAGTAGCTTCACACACATGCTGACTACCTAAAAGCATTCAGATTATACAACAGGTCTGAAAAGACAACTTACAAAAGGCCCTCTGAAATAAAAGCCATTAAAATAAATAAATAGAATAGAAATACACTTAATAAAGGGCTGTCTTCTTTCTTGGAATTCTTGTCAGAGATGAACAGTTTTAATTTGCAAATGGCAAATCTATATCAAGCCACCTTAAGCCAGTTCCATGCTGATCTCTAAGGCCAACAGAGTGAGAGGCTGATATCTCACCTGCAGTTCAGGAAATGTGAGGAGAGATTTCAATTCAAACCTCGGCAGGAGCAGAGAAGCTGTGTTTGGAAGTTTCTTTCTTGGTGGTCCGTACATTAAAGAGAACTCCTTAAAAGTGAACAGATTTTGGTTTCTCATTGCAGAAGGGGTCCTTTCATGCAGTTATACATTGCAAAATGGAGGTTTCATGCAAGCAAACATCTGCAAATAAAAAGTAAAGACTTCTCTTTACATGAAGCATGCTCCTCATTAAAATTTACAGCTTACATATTTTTTTTTCCATTGCCATTGCTATACTGACACTTTCTGCTTCGCTTCTGTAATAAAAACTCCTTTTCCCTTCTGTCTATGATGAAGCATTTATGTTAAAAGTCTTTATTTTGCCAGGCAGTACAGAGAGTTTTGTGGGGGAGGGAGAAGAAAGTCATGGTAAATGTATAAAATCTGATCCTCATATCCGTATAGGGGTAGTATAATTACTCATAAAATGGTCGGTTCCTGCCAGTAACAGAAACCAGTCAGTAATAGGAGCATAAGAAAAATGCAGAATGCAGAACAAATCCCAGAGAAGATTTTCAGAAGCGGGAATAAATTCCTACAGGTTTTACATCACATTGGGGTAACTTTAAAAGCTTCAACATTGTAAAGACAAGCTTGCAGGAGATGAAATAAAAAGCATTCAAATTGCTTTGTGCAAGCAGACATCTGCTTCTGATGAAAAGCACATTCTCTAATAGACTGCGGAGGGAGGTGTGGTAACAGGTCCCTGTGTTTTCTGGAGGAAAAACAACTCTGATTTCCCATTTGCACAGTGTTGCTGTGGTAAGGTTCTGTCAGGTGCCTGGTCCAGTGTAATTCTGAATGCTTCCAGACTTTGTAATTTTTTACCATGTTAGGATGGTTGAAAAACGAAAAAATAGCTCAGAAAAAAATAAAGTGAAAAAGCCATTCTTACTTCAAGAGTTGAAATGAACCATTTTGTGATATTTCAAAATTTTGTCAGGACCATTATCAAGTATATTTCCAAAATGTAACAAAGAGATATTTTTAAATTCCCAATGCATTTGAGAAAGCAGAGATAAGTGAAAAGCTCTCATTTTCAATATTAAGTAGTTATTAAGAAATTCAGACATTTAACATAAAATCTTTTTTTTTTTGTTTTAATTTTCATTTGAAAAACAACTGTCTAGAAAAGTAAAAATCAATCAACCAATAAACAAACAAGGAAACAAAAAACACTTTTGATTGAGTCAGTCTTATAGGAAGATCTATTAAATTGTCAATAACTTTACACAGGAGCAAGGTACTTGACAAAAAGTGTATTGCTCTGGTTTTAGTAAATCTGAATCTAAATAATCAGATTTAAAGTGGAACCTTCAAGTAATTAAAAGCTAAAGTCAAACTGTAGCTACAACTACCTGGAAGGTGATTATGGTCAGGTAGGAGTCGGCCTCTTCTCCCATGTAACAGTAATAGGAGAAGTAATGGCCTCAAGTTGCACCAAGGGAGGTTCAGAGATATTAGGAAGAATTTTTTCTTAGAAAGAGCGGCGATGCATTTGCTCAGGAAAGTGATGGAGTCACCATTCTGGAGGTGTCCAAGAAATGTAGACGTGGCGCTGAGGGACATGGTTAGTGGGCATGGTGAGGATGGATGAACTAGCTGTTTTCAGAGGTCTTTTCCAACCTCAATGATTCTGTAATTTCAGGGTTCTCTGAATTTCTCCAGTTTTTTACTTTTTAATAATTTCATGTCCCATGTTTAACAATGTATTTCTTGTTTCGCTTTGTTTCTTTTGTTTTTCCTTTAAAGTTTGTCAGAGCTCAATTTGTACATCACAAACCACATCTACACAGAGTATAGAGCCAGTGCAAAAAGTCTGGCTTTGTACTAAATAACAACCAAAGAGTAAAATGGAATGATGGGATAACTAAGATCTTTTTTTTTAAAGGATTTTTTTTCACCATAGGAGATAGAGCAGGTAGAATTTAATTTGCTATTTGTTTATTGCTGACTGAGCAAGCCTGGTTCCTATCAGATCCCTGATGAGTTTGAATTTTATCACATACTGTATTTGTAATTTGTCACAGACCTTATTTTTCTTTATGCAGCAGATGGTCCCTGTGGCTTCAATTCAGTGCCACTGGGTAACATCTTTCCCTGAGAAACCAAGAATCAAGAATCCCCTGAGCAACCAAGAGCCAAGAATTATTTCCAATCCTGTGTATCTCTCAATGGGACCTGGATAACCACCTTTTGTTCAATGATTTTCTCCATAGGATAGTTACACTGTGAGAAAAAATATTAGTGAAGGTTTTAGAATTCAATTTAAATCTTAAGATTGGAAAAATCTCATAAGATTTGTATTTGAAGATTTGAAGGCCTTTACTCTTTTTTTTTCTAGTAGCATTCAATTAAAGAAACATGCCAAGTAGCCTCCAAACTACTGGAATAGCTGGTGAGTTGTAGTAACAAAGGGTATATAAATAAATCATACAGTTCAGGAGTTGTACTATACTGTACAACAGAGTCTATCCAGAGCAATCATTACTCAATGAAAGAATTGCTATTTCAGTTTTTTACTATCCACTGAAGGGTACTTTTGAATGTATTCATGGACAATATGCTGCCAAAAGCACTATTTGGCAGCTAGTAACAAAGTGATTCTAAAAAAGTACAGTGACTTTCCAAGGGAGTTCATCCTACTATATTAGTGAATTCTTCATTGCAGCAATTTCCAGCTTATAATACCACTAATTATTGTCGCTGGTAAGTAGTGAATAGCTGTTGAATAACGTACAGAACGTTTTCCTCTGCATCAAATGAATATTAGCTAGTTCTAGTATATTTAAATAATGTGTTTCAGAAAGATGATCATTTTACTGTAAAAAAAAAAAAAAAGGCTTCTGATATGATGAGTTTGTATTCTTGCAACAGGGTTATACACATGGAGCCTGTTCAACAACTAAATTTCAGATTATAGATATTAGAAATACTTTGTATTTGTATAATAATACATACAGCTTGTCTGAAAGTGAATGCTACAGAGTAATCATCATTCTTATTAGTAATCCTGTTCCACAGGTAGGGAAATGAGATACAATATTGATTACACTAGAACTGTCAAATCACTATGACTAATTTTATCAGATTAAGCATTCACACATACTCTCCTAAATCAGTGGATATGATTCCCAAGAGGGCTCCTCCTTTAATTCCCTGCTTAATACATTGGTTATGTTTAGCCATCCAGACTTTAAAATGTTGATCTGATTGGCTTGAGAATCAGAAAAATTTAGTGACAGAGCTATAACTAGCCATATTGTGACTCCTTTGTTCTTTTCCAAACAGCAGAAAAGATGTTACTTATTTCTCTATCGCAAAATATATTTATCTTCTTCCCTCCAGTTTATAAAAGCCTATGCTGAAATTCAAGTTTTCTGTCCACACACAACTGTTTTTCTCATCTCTCTATTAGATCCCTCCTCTGGACCTGCTCCAACAACTTCAAAAGGACATGAATTTGTTGGAGCAGGTCCAGAGGAAAGCCATGAAGATGATAAGGGGCCTGGAGTACCTCCTCTATGAGGACAGGCTGGGAGAGCTGGGGATCTTCAGCCTAGAGAAAAGCAGGCTCCAGGGTGGGCCCTTATAGTGACCTTCCAGTACCTGGGGGCCTACAGGAAAGCTGGGGAGAGACTTTAGAAGGGCAGATTGTGGCAGGATGAGGAAAAATACCTTTAAACTGGAAGAGTGTAGATTTAGACTAGATTTGGAAGAAATTCTTTACAATGAAGGTGGTGAGACACTGGAACAGGTCGCCGAATGAGGTTGTGAATGTCCCCTCCCCGGAGGCATTCAAGGCCACGCTGGATGGGCTTTCATCAACCTGGTCTAGAGGAAGGTGTCCCTGCCTATTGCAGGGGGGTTGGAACTAGATGACCTTAAAGGTCCCTTCCAATCCAATCCATTCTGTGATCCTATGATTCTATGATTTAATTGCACAACATTACAGATAAATTTAAATTTGTGTGTGACACCAGCAATGATTAGGTATTGAGACATTGTTTTGGATGTGACCATGTGAACAGGTTTATCATTCTGGATTTGTTTGCCTTCTAAGGAGTTAGTGGTTTAGGAAAATCACTACACTTTTAGCACTCAAGATCTTAAATACCAGTTAACTATTCAAAAGAATATTACCATAAACATCTGCGCATAACCACACCAAGCACTGTTTTTGCAATCAACAGTAAAATGTTTACCTCCAATTTCTACCGGTTACATTGACAGAAACTTTCTGAACATGCAGTATCTTCATATACTGGGCAAGTTAACACCAAGGAATAGATCTTTTTGTCAAGATGATAATGACATGTGGCATGTCCTTGTGCACTGGTGTACTACAGCGCAACTGAACAGTTCTGTGGACTTGGCTCTGCATGGAGCCTGTGGGGTAATCCAGGAACAACATAGGCTGGCACTAAGCTTGGACTTCTCTACACCTCACTCTACACTGCATTTGGTATCTTTATTCTGGATTTAGAGATGCTGAATGTCTCCCATATCTAGAGCATATTTGGGCAGGGACCTTTCCTTCTGTACTGGGCAAGCTTTGGACAGAATCAGTTTCTGTTGATTAACAAAAACCTTCCAGAAGGACACATGAAAAGCCAAAAATTCCTTTCTGTCTCACTCACTATTTGCAAGCTTCAGGTCATGAAATACCTTCAACTTTTCTTTTTAATTTTTTAAATTTCCATCTCCACTTGAGAAACAAACAAACTCTATCATTATAGCTTTTTCAGAAGAACCACCTACTGTTTTCCATCCTAATTTATGAATGAATTTTTTACATATCTGACGGCTTCGTATGAGTGAATGAGGAAATTCTAACTCAGAACATTTCAGCTGGCCTGGAAGGTCCTGAGAATCCACATCACTTGTTCCTGCCCTAAGTACTAGTGATACGTTGAATTAAAAATTCAATTAGATTTGAAAGGCTCAGCTGGCCATCATTTTAGAACAGCATCAAAGATATTGAGATCAGCATATCCTATTCCTTTCATTGGCTTCTGGAAAAGCAATCAATGAGAGAATACAAAAATGTCACTCTGGCATTCATATGTCAATGTGAGATAAGGACACTGTTATGGTTTAACCCAGCAATGATCCCATGAATAGGATTGCCTTTGCCCAATAAATAACTCAGACTGTCTTGCCCATCATGTTCTCTGCATGCACCACCAGGACATTATTCCCTTCTATAGTACACAGGAGATTTGATTGGGTAGGACCAGCTCAATTGTCCGATCCCCAAGTGTTGACTAACCAGGAGGTTTTTGCTAAATGTGTGTCTCAGTGTTTGAATGAGATAATCTATAACAAGGTGGCAAGAAGCTTCTGGACCAGTCACAATGGGGTGCTTTTGCCACTTATTTCTGGTTCGGCCTCCAGTTATCTCTTGGGATTTCCCTGTCACTCCAGGAATGCACAGGATGGCTTTTGTCCTTTTATAACATGATGGCATTATAGGACATTGTGCACCAGTGTCCACTAGAGCCTCAAATTTCCATTTCTGATGTGCCAGGACATTGAATCCACAAAGTCCAACAAACCTGATTGTCCCTTTCTTCCACCTGGCTGGAGGCAGGGTCCTCTAGATCTAATTATTGTACTCATACTGGCTATAAGAACCAGAAGACTCACTGTCAATCACAGAGATAAGATTGGACCATCTTCTCTGTTTGGAGAACTGCCTGCTGGAAACTGGAGCAGATATTCTCCTGGAAGGACCCTGCCTTGCGGTTGTTTCCCCTTGCAGCTCACATGTGCATACCTGTGCAAGTAGGTTTGAGGTAGGTTTTCCATCCAAATTCCCCATGTCCTCTGCATAGTCATACAGGTAAAACCACAGGATGGTACATGATGTGTACCAACTGCATTTCCTCTCTTGAGAGAAGAATGCTTACTCCTAATAGCTGAGATATTGGTTTGCACAGCTGGGGAGCTTGGCATGTCATCTTTGAGTCACTGGAATTTCTGGGACAGTTTCTCCACTGCTGAGACACAGGTCCACAGTGAAGAGAGACTATCTCCATACTGTCGAAGTAGACCACCCACTTCATTCTCCACTGGTCTTTCACTGTATTTTCAGTTAATTCCTGCCAGGGTGATGGCATATGATGATGTATTCTGTACAGCTCTCCACCACATCAGTCACATACATATTTTGTCTTCTGGAGCATAGGAGTTGGTATTCTCATTCAAGTTAATACTATACATCATATCTACCACTGCTAGCTCCCTTAAGCACTGGATACCTTTCTCCATGGTTGTGTATCTGCCTGGGTTATGTCATGTTTTTTATGCCATGTCTTTCTTGAAAGGATATAATTCCCTCACAGCTGACAGGACTCACCACCACAGGATGAAAGTCTGGAAAGTCCCTTTTCCAATTGATTTGTCAATACCACTTTCCCTAGAAAGAGATCTCAGCTGCTTCATTTCACTACCTGCTAAGTCCAGGCTATTGGTCCCACCATCCAGAACAGGAGCAGCCAAGTAGCAAGATGTTCATCTGAATGATAGCCATAATCCTTTAACAAATCTTACAGCTCATTTAATGTTATAAGTCAGTAGGTTTCTGTCTCTTTCTCCACTTCTCACTTTTGTGATGTCCTCACTCCATCTTCTTCTACAAACTTACAAGTTTCTCTCTTTGTTAAACATTCTGACTTTTGTAGATATTTTTTCGTCTTGCTTATAGGGGCAACTGATACCAATATTGGTTGGTACTATGGTTGAACTCTGGGGCTTGTCACAGGGATAGGAGTGACTACAAGGTTGGATGTGAGAGTTATGGCACCTGCAGGAACTGTGGCAGGAGTCAGAGCAGCCACAGGGCACTACCTCTGGCATAGGCCAGGCCCCAGCATGCTGCAGCTGTTTATGCCTCTTTAGGATTGTCAGGGCAACAGTAGATCTTTTACAAATATTCTATGACTTTTTCAGGATACTGCAGTAGTTCAGAGGTGAAGTTCCAAACTACTGGGGGTGTCCACCATTCTAGCCAGCTGCCCGTATCATCCCACACTCTCTTCCACTCTGAACTATCCAACCTTGGGGCAGATTTCTGGGCACAATACTTATGTTTAATCTTAAACATAACCTTTACACACGTTAATGACAAATAGCAATAGGAGCGCACTGGTTTGAACATTCCAAGGACATTTAAATTCTCAAGAGCTTTGTAACTAGAATAGGGAAAGAAGGAAAAGTTAAAGAGAAAGGGAGGCTGAGGGATTGTTGGAAAATAACCTCCCCTGTCTCAAAAAGCTGCATAAGCAGTGGAAAAAAAAAAAAAAAGTATAATGACTAGCAATTATCAAACTGCCACAACAAACACTCTATGTTAACATGCTCTGGTGAGGTCTCCTGTTTTTTCCATGCACCATGTTGTGCACCAAAATGACTGTTATGGTTTAACCAGTAGGTGGCTCAGCATTGCATAGTTGTTCACTCACTACACATTTGTTCACCAACTCCCTCCCTTCCCAGTAGGATAGGAGAAAGAATCGGAAAAAAAACCCACATAGTAGAACTCATTGGTTGAGACAAAACTATTTGCTAAGCTAAGGAAGAGGAAAAGGATAATGATTATAACTATACAAATATGCATATATATATACATAAATATATGTGACAATTGATGCACAAACAATTACTCATCACACATCAACCGAAGCCCAGTTAGCCTTCAGGAGTGTAGGTGAGACAGATGAACTGCCACTCCCTACAAAATCTTTTCCACAACATGTCATATGGTATGGAATATCCCTTTAGCTAGCTTAAGTCAGCTGTCATGATTGTGTCCCCTCCCAGCCCTTCATTAGTATGATCTAAGAAACTGGAACAGCCTTGGCTTATACAACACTGGTTAACAATTACTATAAACACTGATGTTTTATCAATATTGTTTTTCTCCTAGAACCAAAATGTAGCATCATACCAGACAGTCTGAAGAAAACAATTCTGTACCAGCTGAAACTAAGACAGACGCCAGGAAATACCTTCCATGGAGATGAAAAAGAATAAAGGACTTTGCAGAAAAATTGCAATCCAAAATTGAATATTCATGTTCCTTTGGCTGAAGAAAAGTGAGAGCAACTACTATTTAAATAATATAAAGTTATGTAGCAAATGTTTAGATGTTTCATAGTCCTAGAAATAAATCAGAATTCTGAGTTGGAAAAAAAAATCAGAGAGGCTTTTTGTGGTATTGATGCAAATAAAATGCATGGTATTTAGAACACAAGTAGGTACAATATTAAGCCTAATTCCTAAAGATTACTTAAGGAAATAGCAGGAAGAGGAAAGACTGGGGATTTAACAATCGACAGCTGAGAATGGAATGACTGCAGCTGTAAAAAATTCTCTGGTTCAACCAAACCAACAGTCTAACTCCACATATTTCAGAGAAACATAAAAAAGAAAAGAAAAAGAAAAGAAAAGAAAAGAAAAGAAAAGAAAAGAAAAGAAAAGAAAAGAAAAGAAAAGAAAAGAAAAGAAAAGAAAAAGCATTACTCAGGTAAAATGAGAGAAAGGAAATCAGCTACAAAGGCAGAAAACCCTCAAAGAGTATTCATCAGACATTTTTGATAGAAAAAAAATGATTGTTACACATGACAGTTTGATTTGTACCATATGTAATCTGTAAATTACTTTTTTTTCTTTTTGTTCTAGACAGCCTGTAACAACAGCCATTGAATTGGGCTCTGCTACAAAGATGGACCAAGTTGAAATGGAGGTGAGACTGGTGGCTGCTGTTCATTTCAAGCATGTTAATGGTCAGAGCTTTAAAGAAATTTAGACATTCCCCAAAATTCTGTGTGCACGTATGTTCTCTGCTGGTTGAAGAAGCTTGACTTCCTTTTTTTTGTTGTTGGAGCTTTTAGAGATTGTTTGAAAATAGAAACAGCCCAGAAGCTTTCAGAAAAGACTGGGAATTCATCGTGGAGCCAGAGAAGTATCTGCTGTGTAAATGGAGAAAAACTTTGCAGATAAACTTCTGACTGGGAAAGTGCTTTAGAAATATCGGAGAGAAGCCGTATATTGCTCTTTTATTTCTACTTTGTATAGGAAAATGAGAGCCTGCATATATTTTCTGAATATAAAAAATAAAGTTTTATGCAAATGTTCTACATAATTTTTTCTTTCTAGCTGGTGAAACCCTCAGTGCATATGTACTGGCAAATTACTTAATGCAGAAGGAACATCAAAAACCATGTAACAAAAAATATTATTATGGGCAAAGAGTCCACAATGCAAGGGGCATTTGGGGATGAAATTCCAAATCAAGTATTCATCTACTTAGCAGCCTGTTGTTAAAATTCACCCTTGGAATGATACATTGATCTTCGAGAATGAATGCTTAACCTGTCATTCTCCCTAACTAACCTAAAATATGCAAATCTTTCAGATCTAGATTTATTTGCAGCTTAGCATAAAGAAAAAAATATTGCAGTCTTAAGAAAACATTTGAGTCCTGTGATCTCTAATAATTTATCCTCATTTTTGCCTTAACCACTCTTAAGATAATTATCACCCACACCAAGTAAATATCATAGTTAGAAATTAATCAGTCTGTTTACTTTGGCTACGTTTACACCAAATTCATGTAGCTCTGTATTTTTTTGGTTATTATTTAACCTTAAATGTATTAATGGCAGTATCAATCCCCCATAAAAACTTCCTTAGGAAGGTTTTCCTACCTTGTGGCTTCTGCACAAACAGGATCTCAGATCCCACATTCCTTAAGCCTACTGGTTAGAATCAGTGCTAACGTGTCCCAGAGTCTGTCTCCTAGAGTCTGCAGTGCCTAACTTTCTGAGAGAAACTGAGTTGCAGTCCAGTTCTTAATTAATGTGTTCAGATTAGAAGACTGAATAAATATGGCACAATTACCAAAAATGAATCAGCCCTTTTAAGCTTATAAGGTAGCTATCTACAAAACAAGTCTGTACTGAGAGATGACAGGTAAATATAATCTTTGACCCAATCCTCCATGTGTTGCAGAGGTTGGAATTGTAGTCAACTTACTTCATTCTCTATGAATTAAAAAACCAACTCAGCTATTTTGACTTACTTCAGTCTGAGTTATGCTTTTCTATAGTGAATATAACTCAAGTATTCTATAAACATTGAAATTAAATTATCAGTTAAATATTCCATTTCCTTTGTTAGTATTTATTCTTTCCAGACTACATGAGAGATGCATTTTAAGAAGATTATGAGGGGGAAAAAAAAAAAAAAAAAAAAAAAAAGCAGCAATAGTGTTAGCAGTCAAACAACTGAGTATGACCCAAAACTGAAATATCATTTGCTATACTATAACTTCACAAAATTAAAATATCAGCTCCATAACATAGGGTAGAACAGGTACCATAATTTAGTAAATAATTTAGTCTTGATATCTGTATGATAAGACTACATCAATCTACCCTCTAATTTCTGAACTTGTTGCTGTTTCAAGATAGTAGCAATAGCATTGGAGAATACATGTTTTGAAAGGGAGTCAGACTGAGCCAGACTCAATGCAATCTCTTTCAGCAATGAAGAAACTACCATATCTTGCCTGTGCTAAATCAAGCCATTCTGGTAGTTAATAACCTTCATTCATAGACACATGGGCTCTTTCAGCTTCCAGTCACTAAATCTTATAACAAATTTTTAGTTGAGTCTAATTGTAATTAACTGTTTTTATATTCAGAAGTTCTTCTGCACTTTTAAAAACAGGAAAAACAAATCAGAACATTTTCTTGAGTAAATTCCAAACTCTAGCTTTCTCTTTCTTCAGACAGAAGTCTTACGAGCACTGAAAGCTGGGATGTACAAGAAAGGTTGCTTTCCCACACCTCCCATCCCTCAGTGACTGTTTCACTTTTGTGTCACCTGCTCCTCATTAGCACAGTTTTTACTTGTATCAGAAGTAACCACAGACTTGGAGAGAACAGCATACTGTTGTTTTTATTTTGGCAAGATTTATAGACAAAAATCTGGAGAAAACAATCTTCAGGTTCTAGATGCTAGATAGTTTTGTGTTTTAACCAGTCTGCTTAATATGTAATTATGCAGATGCTAATAATGGGAAGTTTATCTGTCACTTTAAGCTTTCTTAACCTGAAAATATTAAATACGTTCTCCTTTGTCCGTTCTTCTGCTGTCCCACTGAGCTCTGTCTGCAGCCCTGATGCAGTACATGCATTGGCATCTGCTAATTTTCAGGCATTTTACATGAACTTTACACTGCTTAATACAAGAATTGAATCTGTGAGTAGTTATGAGTGCTCAGGATTGTCCTCTCTCGCTGAACAATTGTCACCACTGGCTATTTAGTGAATGAGGCCTTATGTACCACCTAGGAAGCAGGGTCGTTGAAAAGAAAGCTTAGATGTTCTTCCCAGCTACAAGTCTTAGATTTTCTCCATTTCACAATATGCATCATGGAATCACAGAATTCTTGGATTTGGAAGAGATCTCTGAGGGCCATCTAGTCCAACTCCCATGCAGTGAACAGGGAGACCATAGCTAGACCATGTTGCCCAGTGTCCCCTTGAAAGTCTCTAGGGACAGGGCATCAACCACAACACTAGGTAATCTGTTCCAGTGCCTAACCACTCTCACTGTAAAATATTTTTTCCTTATGTCTAACCTAAATCTACCTTCTTTGAGCTTGAAGCCATCTCCTCTGGTTCTATCACCACAGGTGCTGCTAAAGAGTGTTCCTTTCTTTCCTGAAGCTCCCCTTTAGATACTGCTGCTATCAGATCACCTCACAGCCTTCCCCAGCTCTCTCAGCCTGTTCTCATAGGAGAGGTGTTCCATCCCTTGGGTCATTTTTGTGGCTCTCCTCTGCATGCGCTCCAACATGTCCACATCTCTCTTGTACAGAAGACTCCACATCTGGACACAGTTCTCCAGGTGAGGCCTCACCAGTGCAGAGCAAAGGGGCAGGATCACATCCATTGACTTGCTGGCCACACTGCTTTTGATGCAGCCCAGGTTACGGTTGGCTTTCTGGGCTGCAAGGGCTCACTGCATGTTAAACAGTAAGAAAAGATCACATGCTCCCTAAAATGGCAAGAAAACAATATAACACACAAGCTGAAGAGCTGTTTTAGACATTCCAATTTTCACTTTATCAAAACCAAAATAAAAAAATGTCAGGTGGCCCTTCCACAGGTGTTTTTGACTGGTTTAAGTATGCCTGACCACCACATGAGTTACTGTTTGTGAATGCCACCAGTAAAGAACTCACCTTTCCTGTTCAATTTTCAGGGAATTTGTATACCCTCTCCGAAGCTATGAATTTTATTCGGGCTGCCTAACATTTTGATGATAAAGTGCTGAATGTTGTGGTACACAGCTTTTGAAAGATACACCATCTTCAATGGTAACTACTCCATCTGTTGCCTGAGCAAGGACTTAATTTAATTATTCAATTTGTGTACCATGTGAGGGTTTCATTGAAGGTAACTGTGCTGTACAATTTTATTGACCTGTAGAAGGTCAAGAGGATATAACAAAAGAGGAAGTAAAGTTTTGGTGAGCCCTTATGTAATGCCTAAGAAGTAGGGTCATTGAAAAGAAAGCTTACGTGTTCTTCGCAGCTACAAGTCTTAGATTTTATTATACTTCTTTCAGTTAAAATGAAGTTGGGGTACACTGGGTTCTCTGCCTTGAAGATTTCAATTTTCTTTTTAATGGGAGTTGGGGAGTAATAGGAATAACAATGAAAGCAGAAATGCTTTGTAGCTTTTTGCAGAATAGCTTTTTTATTTATTTTAGCCGAGTTATCTACATTAAACCTCTCTTAAATATAATCATTGATGCAGATAAAGAAAATCACGCTTAAAATTGAAGGAACAGAATTATAAATGATGAAAACAATGAAGTGGTCATTCTATACCTCTTCCAACCATCTAGTGACCTATTCATTCAGACATTACCATTAAAAAGCAAATATTACGTGCACATTTTACATCATCTCAGAACTGTAGCTGCAGGAAAATCAGAGTGTTAAGTGAACGGCCTTCTTAATGCACATTCAAGAATGAGATAGCATGTAATTATTGAAATCACTAATAGCAACTGCAGAGTTCAGTACGTTAAAGGTATCATACTCTTACACTGCGTTCCCTCCCTGTTTTTTTTGTAAAAGAAATCCTCCTGTGCTTGAATTTTTCAGTCTCAGTGTCAGCTAAAATTGAGTTTGTTTTTGAAAACATTATTAATATCCCATATCCAATAACAGCTTTCATTAAATTTTATGCCATTTCTGTGAAATAAAAATAGACCCCTTTATAGCATGTTTAGGCTCCTTTATGCCTTTTATTAATGAACTGCTATGTTGGAGTCATAGTTAAATTATTTTGTCTAATTAAAAGAAAAGTTAATTCCTTGATGCCCACAGTCAACACTTCTTAGCCCTCATCTTTCTGCCAATAACAGGACGTGCCAGAACTGCTAGGAGAAAGAATGGTTTTTTTGTGTTGGGTTTTTTTGTTTTTTGTTTTTTTTTCTGGTAAAATCACTGGATTAGGACTCAAGAGATCTAGTTTCACTGTAAAATTATCTGTATGACCTTAGGCAAGTCACTTGATAGATACATGCCCTATAGCTATATCTGTAATCTGGAAATAATACCTGCCAGGTGTGGTTGAGACAAATTTCCTGCATATTTAGAGGTTTAGATGGTGCTGAATTCTATATGAAACTATGAATTTGAGAATGTGACTGGAATAAGAAAAAGGAGTTGTGAACTAAAGAAATACTTACAGAAAAAAATGGCAGAGTAAAAATATTCTGAAAAACAAATCCACTATATAATACTGTATAACATCAAGAAAAGAAACTTATAACTCCTAGCAATTTGAAAGGGTGAAAAAAAAATCCTCTCCAGGATCAATTAAAGATGCAAGTATTGCTCACAACTCTTTCTGTCTCTCCAGGCCTAATGTTTAATTACTGGCAGTGCTTTGTAAGTCTCCTAGGAAAATTATTCCTAGTGCTTCATTGTGAATATGAAGGGATACCTGGAGGGGAAGGACAGAAAATGAGGAAGCAAACTATTAGAGTGGTAGCCCCAGAGAAATTTTGGCTATTATCATGCACACAGCAACTCTGAAGTTGTGATGATCACAGGGAAAGCAACAAATACCTGCATTTGATTTTGCTGCTATGAATCTAAGGGATTCAGCTAACATCAAAAAGCAGTGTGCAAAGACACCATTCTCCTAAATGTAGCTTAGTCCTTTTTTACACGGTAGAAAAGGGATAAGAAAATCATCTTTATCCACTGTGCAATATAACTACAGCTAAGTTAGCAAGATTGTGGCAACCATGCCTTTTGCAGAGCTCAGGCAAGTTTAGGATTCCTGCTAAAAAGAGCTTAAATTTCAGGAACAGCTTTGAGCTACAGAGTCAATGGGCAGGAACAGGGATAAAGCACATTAATGAAGAACAATCAGTAGAATGATCTGTGATAGCTCATCTGGCTACAGGAGGCTGTTTTAAGTATAGTTGAGCCACAGAAATTATGCCTTGAAAGAAGGTACTGTATACAAAAAGAACAGAGAAAATATAAATGGTGAGCTACAGACACAAACCAGACATAATTATGTCTCAAATAGTGGAAACAGACGATCTACCCCAATAAAAATTTCAATTCTTTTTGTCTTCATCAATTTTTCTCAGAGTTTGTTTGTTTGTTTGTTTTCCCCTGCCCCTGCTATGAGGCATATCACCGACCTGGTGGTTCTCCCATCTCTTCTTTTTTGACTCACATTCAGTCAGGAGGTAGAAAAAGCCAGGCAAACTTAAACAAATACACTTCAAGTCTACTTATGAGACAGTGGTGGAAGATGAAATTCCTTGATCATGGGGAGAAGATAGGAAAAAGATGAAAACAAAGAGGAAAGCATTCTTACGAGACAGCAAATGCACAACAACCTTTTCTCTCCGGTAAATCTAAACTAGTAGCCATGCATTACCAACCCATGGAGCTCACTTGTATGTATATAATTAAGGAGAAAAAAAAAGGTTAATTAAAGATCTAAAGTTTACACTTATGCATGCAAATTCATTAAATATGCAGTAACAAAAGCAGTTTGAATGCCTGCATTATCTTTTTGTTGTTGGGTAGGATTAAGACTATGCTTTGCTAATCTGTGGCATTCTCACAGTAATAATGTTCAAATTACCTCCCTGAGCCTTGCCTGCTGACACAAGTGGTAGTCAGGTATGGAAGTATTAAAGCTGTTAATACTGGTAAGACTTACTGTGAAATCCAGTATGTAGTCACCAAAGCTCAATAAAGTTGATTCAAAGGCTTGTGAAAAGGTCCATTAAAAGGATGGCTTTAATGTAGAACTTATTTTGCATGAGAAAAAAAAAAAAAAAAAGCTTCTTACACCTAGCAGGAATAAAAGCAGCAAAAAACAAGGCTGAGTGAGGATATCATTGTTGTCTATAAATACATTACAGGAATAAACAGCAAAGAGAGTGATCCTTGTATCTGTTGTAGTTTCCATTTAAATAAACAGAAGGCATTATTTTCAGAGAGACCTATGTAAATTTATTATAGTCAAAATACAGTACACAATCTCCTCTTCCTACATACACTGTCTAACTTCACCAACACATATAGGAAGTACAAATTGCTGATGTCTACATGCATTGGATTGACTGCCTTCTCCTATATGATATCTTATATAGCCACAGTCAAAATACCTTTGTCATAAGACAAATCTTTGTATTCTTTACACAGCAATTCTTTGTATTAATTACACAGCAAAGGGGACCACATATAACAATTTCATCTAGTACAATGTGAAAACTTTCTTTAGCATGAACTCTGAAGCGTGAGAATTGCACATATAATTCATTTTCTTATATCATGGTACTGTCTCACACTTTTTAAAGTAGATATTCCTCTGATAACTTGTAGCAAAAACAGTTCAGATTAATTTACTTGGAAGAAGACAGCAGAGAATGGTGCTATAGGTACCCTGTTGCTATACAGAACTGATTAAGGAGTAGCTAAACATGTAGAGCTACACATCAGGAGGCAATAGTAACTTATAATTAAACAGCTAGGTTAAACCCATCACAACTGTTCATTGTATAACTCCTGTGCCGTCAGTCAGGAGGTTTTCTTCAGCAAAAACACCTCCAAGAATCAGAGGGTCATTATAAAATATAACCATAGCTGCAGTTATAGAAGAATAATTTTAGTGAAACACCATTAGAGGTAAAAATGTATAACTTTTTTTTTTTTTTTTTTTTGTGTGTGTGTGTGTGGAGTCTTCAAAGAAAGCTATAATAGCAAGTTTGTAACAGTATATTTTTGCCAATATTGCTGTATCCACGAACTTCTGTGATCCTTCCTTGACTTAGTTTTTGAATGAGATGACTGCAGTCCCATTCTCTGTGACTCAGAAATTGCTGTGTTCACAATTTATCTATGTGAACAAACTAAAAGAGCCATCAGGGTTCATTAAAAAAAATAACAGTACTTAATGTCAGTAAGCCAAAGGATCTCTACTGAACAGTCAGCAAGCAGTTGACTCTGAGAAAGCGTGAGGTACAACTGAGGACATGATGTTTAGTTTTGTAACAGTAATGCAACAAATGACAGTCAACACCGGGAGATATCGACACACCAGAATTTATACTCTAGATAAATTCACAAAAGTCACAAAGCAACACCTATAAGAGAGCTGGCAAGTCTGCCTGTACTTGCTGTGCCAAATAAACTTTCTTACCTGTGCCTCAGCCTGGTGAGAGGTTTAAGTACATCTCATTTTGTGTTAAACACAGCATGCCTGGTATATATAAATTCATTCTGATCCACACATCATCAATACAGAAAATGGTCAAGACCTGAAGATCCACACTTCTATGATGGCAATTATTAAAGAAGTACCTCCGATTTTACTACGCTGGTCCAAGATGTCAGAGGCAGATTCTGGTGGTATGGCAGTAGAAGTTGACTCTTTCACCCCAGTATTACATTGCATTCTGTTTCTGTGTCATAGATGACAGCAGAGAGGCAGTCTGATAAAATGGCATCTGACATGGAAATGCATATGAAGCGAAGAAGTGTCATTGAATTTCTTCATGCAAAAAAACCTGCATCCATTGACCCATTTTGATGGCTGCTGTATGATTATGGAGACAAAACAGTGGATATGAGCACAGTGAGGTGGAGGGTGCTGTGTTTCAGCGGCGTAAAAATGAGATTTCTTTTGTTAAAAAATTTTATGTATTGAATTTGTTATTTAATTTTCTTTTTATTTATGGAGTGTTTTCTGTTTCATAGTAAAGAATAATCAAGAGAGACTGACTGACCTTCATAGTAGGAGCTATTATATGTGTCAGTTTTCTTATATCTTTTCTTGTGCTTATTCTTTCCATATTAATTAGCCCTTAATTTTTTAATCTGTCTTTATTTGTAAACTCCCATCTAAGGCTTCCACAGGGAAGTGAATATGGTTTTAGATAAGAAAACTTCTGTTAAATGGTCGAGAATCTCTTTGAGAAAGATGGAACAAACACATCAAGATAAGGGGGGCAGCATAAAAAATTAAAAGTAAGCTTTCTTTTCTTTGCATACTGGAAATACCTCAGGCTAAGAGTTTATTGAACAGAGCATGTTATTATCTCCTTCTCAAGGGACTTGCTACCACAGGCTTTTTATCCTCACTATTAGTTATGTTGGCAGGTGTTCATCACAGCTCAGAGCTTGGCCATTTGGAAATCATGATTTAAGTTATATCTAAATCTCAGTCTCCTGACAGGTGCAATTTAATGTCATTCTGTGTTACACAAAATATGTTTCTTAAATGCACATTGTACTTTTAAATGCACAAACACATTGGACTATTATTTTCTCTGGTATAGAGCAGAACTTTTCTGAACACTCCCATCTGATTTCAGTACATTGCTTGTAGCTCAGATTACTATGCCTAATGCTTCACTTATTCTTGTGAATCTGTTTCTGCTTTTATATGACTTTGGTTTAATAAACCTTAATAAATCCACATTTCAAATTTTTGCAAACTCATCACTGATCTCAGAGTCAGATATTGCATTCTCCAGAATCTGAATGCTTGGATGCAAAGAAAGTGCTGTCCTACATATTGAAGTTGATCAGAACACAGGCGTTGTGCTGACTGTCTCGTACAAAATTCTGGTAAGTGTTTACTAACCTTTCTTTTGCACAATATATTTTCAAATGAGTTGCAATGCTGCATGATCTTCCTACCAAGCACGCCAAAGGCAAGGATCAATGACTTGCCAAAGGCAAGGGTCAACAACTCATGCTCCTGCTAAAAAGTAATTAAGTGATGCCAACTGGAACCTCCTCCAGGAACCTGGGAAAATGCATCATGACACCTGAACATTCTAAAATGAGCAAGACTTCTCCACACTAGGCCATATCTCTAGTTATTGGTGCTGAAATAAGTTAAATTTTGTGGAGAACAAGATAAATGATTTGGAAAACCTAAATCGTTGACAGAAAGGAATATTTTCACTTCTGGGTTTTGTTCATTATCAGCCTGTCCTCTTCCTACAGCTGTCAGTATGCTGGCAGAGTGCCTTTCCTCTTCCTGGGTTATTCACAGTTCACAGTTTGTTGCCCAGCCTTAGAGAAATCCAACTGACTGGCGTAGGCAACTGCTGTTTTTCCTAAGTGATATACAGTTTCTTGGGACTCTATTAAAAATACAATCTGAAGCACTGATGAGTAAGGAGCATCAGACTTCCTATCTGAAGCTGCTGTTTTGGAGAACCTCAACCTCAACAGCTGTTGTTTTTGCCCCTTATTCTTGATTATTGTTTTGAGCCATATGGAGGCATGTTCCTTATTCTCTTTCAGCTCTTCTGGCTACCTTTTTCAATTAGCTCTGCATTGAGTTTGTTTTTGCTTAGGAGTCCATCAGAGACTTGGCAGACCCCAAGAACATATTCAAAGAATACTGAACATGACATGACTTTCTCATCTATTTGTTGTTGTCCAGGAATACAAATATTGTATTGAACACAACAGTGAAAAGTTTCTTTTCCAAGACATAATGGCCCCAAGTGTTAGCTTATATGCATGTGTATGATGCATGATGCTGCAGGGAATGTCTTTGCATGTCAATGTTTGGTGGCAGTGCATCCCTTTCCTCAGAGGTGAGACTGTCCATCTGAAGTTCTTAAGTCCTACATATAGTCCTCTCTCCATTATCCAACAGATGTAAGCAATTGGACTTTGCCTTTAGGCTTACATCTGGGGTAGAGACATTTCCAAATTACATGAGCAGGCCACAAGCACAGCACAAAATAAGACACAAATTTAACACAACCATCTTCTGTGGTTATGTGTATACAAGATGCTATCAATAATGGAGGGTCTATCTGCAAATAACAAGTGATCAAATCCACTTTTAGTTTATCTTCTTTTAGATAGAATTTTAGAGTGTACTCCCTAAAGATAGTCAAGCTAATTTTGAAACACTAAAATTATATTATAAAAGCTAGTGAAACATTTCAGTATATTCAAGTTAGAGACCTTCTTCAAAGTTAGGACAAGACAGTACCAAGTGTTGTTGGATTGGAAAATGAGATTTGCCAAATCAATTATGTCATTGATTTATCTATGTGGGTAGCTTACCTCCTGCTGTAGACAGAAAAACACTTCCTCAAAGAAAAATGCACCAATTCAATCAGCTGGTAGCTATTTATGTTGGCTTTTTCGGCGTGTTACCATTCAGAGAGAAATATTCACATTTCTTACTAAATCTCATCAGATGATAGTCTTTTTTTTTTTTTTTTTTTTCCCCAAGACAAAAGGATGGATTTTTTATTTTCCTATGAAAATAATATTTTTAGAGGTCCACTTTGAAGAAGTCTGCAAATATTTTGGAATGTACCTGGGAAATAAAAATTGCAACCATCCCTTTTCTAGATATTGCATTGATTTATAAACTAAAACAGACTGATGCCTATGTGTCAAATGGGAATAAATCTTTGTGTCTGTACACATGATTTAGTCAAGATTTGGGCACAACCTTGACTGTACGCTCTTCTCTGCTTGAGAGAAATGGAAGAATGTAAGAACTGCCAACGTATGGGCATAACTTCTTCTCTTCCACAGTAGTCATTAGAGCTGAATCTCCTGAGAAACTCATGGTTATTCCAGTGCTGTGGACAAAACGGAGGACATCAGAGAAACTGTCTATCAGAGAAGTGTTTTGGAGGGCTAGTTGTTACTTCTCCTGGAATGATGCCCCAAACTCACCTCTCAAAACTAGGAGTTTGGTTTACTCTAGATGCTCATTAGCTGTTAGAAATGAAGAGATATGAAAAAATGTACTTTAGATCATATAGGCCTTGTAAAA
The DNA here is from genome assembly GCF_019238085.1 of Lagopus leucura. Lineage (NCBI taxonomy): Eukaryota > Metazoa > Chordata > Aves > Galliformes > Phasianidae > Lagopus > Lagopus leucura. The sequence goes on from NW_024962252.1 coordinate 15,585,219, forward strand.
AAACAAATATACACACAAAAACAAACAATAAATGTCTGACCAAAAAATTACACTACACAGAAGTATAGCAAGTAATGAAAGAAAATGGAAATGAAATGAAATAATGAAAGAATTGTTTAGTAAAAACAGAGAGAGATAAAATCTGCAGAAATGGAGAGCTGAAAAGGACAATGATGGAGATATATTTTCTTTTTTGAGGCTCCTTGTACTATTGCCATGACTCTTCACTGATCTATATTCCTTTACTACCTCTTGCTAGATTTACATTCTACTGAGCATCATGTTGAAAATGATTCATGCTTTTTTTTTTTTTCTTTCCTTTTTTTTCTGACTGGATTACTCCAGTCTCATATAGCCTATCTCAAGCATGCAGCAAGCTTTTCAGAAATCTGCAGTTCATATTTTTCCAAGAACTATAAATTCAACATCTACCATAGAAGCATGCTTCTCATCTTTAGTGTTTTAATTACATTATAGCTATACTGCTGTGGGTTTTCTTTTTAACTTCTTCACTCTATTTCTATCACAATCAGTTCCCCACAAATCCACAAGGTACCTTACTCAAACTATGGCCCTTTAAAATGCTCAAGTTATGAGTAACCACATTTGGACTGCAGGCAGGTCATACACCAAAAAGAAATATAGAATTAGTGAATCATTAGTGAATGACAGAATTCACTAAAGAACATAGAATCAGTGAATCAAAATAATTCAGGTTAGAAGAGGCCTCCTGAGGTCATCCAGATCAACCCTAGTGTCAAAGCAGATCTATTTATACTTGGTTTCTTAGGACTACATCCTTCTTAGTCTTGAACATCTCTAATTATAAGTAGTCCCTTTCATCTCATCTTCATGCTGAAAAAACCCAGCTGTCTCAGCCTGCCCTCATATGATACATGCTTCAGCCTTCTGTTATCCCAGGAAGCTTCCAATGGCATCAATCCAGTATGTCAGTCACTTTTATTTACACACTCATGGTAAAGGAAAGTGTATTTTTCAAGTAAAATAGAATTACTAATTTGATCTGGAGGTGAGGAAGAAAGAACATCAGGTAGAAGGACTATTTTTCACAGCTGCATCAGAAGTCTTCTTGATAGTGCACCACGTAACAGCCACGTTTGGTCCCCTATGAAAAAGCCGCATGTTTTATTTCTTCTAAACATGCAACAGTATTGATTTTTATTACTCCCAATCAAATCTGTTATATTTCATTTGAATTTCCTATGTCAGAATGTCATGTGCCAAGTCCTTCAATCCAGTGATACTGGCCTCTAAAAAGAACAAAAGAACATTCACACACCAATCACATTTTTCTTGACTTCCTGGTAACTAAATCCTAACAAATCTGGGAAATGCTAAGCAATTATATAGAATGATAGCTGAAGAATGTACCACACAGAGATCTTTAATAATTTGCAAAATCATATTGAATGAATTGAATTAAAAAAAAAAGGAAGGCAAAAAACTTTTATTTTAGCAGTATAATAAACAGAAAGACACAGACAAAATGTATGTCATTTTCCTTGTTTCTCTAAAAATTTTCTGGGTTTACTGATGTTTAAGATCTGTGGGGATCCGCTGGAGCATTTATCATCCTTACACAACACTTAGAGTGTCTCATGTTTCACAGACTCTCTATTTGATTTTGTTAGTCTCAGATAACCTAAACCTTCTATACATACAGAAAGTCTTCTTTTCCTTCTCCGCTACTCTGCACCTGAGTATTTCTAGAATTCATGTTTCCCTTAACAACATATTTCTTTTTTTCCAACTCATGACATTCCTAATCCACAAACTCCTATATTTCATAAGCTTTTTTTCTAAGATTGGTTACAGAAAGTTGAAGAGAATTTTCAGTGTAAGTAATATTCCACAACCAACACACAGAAAGACCTCCTTGTTCCATGGTAAAGCCATCATTAGAAGTGTTATTAAAGTTTATTTTCCTAACCTTCTTCCTTCTCCTTTTTTCTTTCCCTTATCTCTGAGAATATTATATATATGTATATATGTATAGAAACAAACTTCATTTTATGAAAAAGGCAGAGTTCTGATTTTATTTTTCTCTTATTTGCTTCTTCTTCTTCTTCTTCTTCTTATTATTATTATTATTATCATCATCATCATCATCATCATTATCATTATTATGCTTATTTATTATTCCCTTAAATATGTACATGTATCAGAATGTACATTTTCTGAGCAGACTGGTGTGCATATGCCTATGGCTCCTCATCTGAGATACAGGCAACACTCTTCTCCCAAAAGAGAGAACTGAACAGGATTATTTAAATGTAGCAGGAAGAAAAGAAACAAGGAACAGAATTTCAAAGGAAAAGCAACAGAACTGTGTACTTTGTGGTAAAAATACTGTGCCCTAAGCTGTTTATGGGGAAGTATGTCTATATTGTACTTTTAATTGAAAGTTTCTTGTAAATTGTTACGCTGTTTTACTTGAATATTACCGGAGTCATTTTTGGCTTTCACCAAAATTGCCTTTACTTTATCCGTAAAGAAACTCTTTGTACACAAACATTTTCTTGAGGTAGAATTTCCATGAATCTGAATTTACAAGAGATGGTCTGAAAGTAATGCTTCCTATTTTATTACGTTGGTCCATGACATCAGAAGCAGATGTTGGTATGGCAGAAGAGGTTGAACCTTCCCAGCAGTATTCCATTACATTTTGTTTTCATGAGACAGATGGAAGCAAAGGGGCACTCTGGCAAAATGGAATCTGTCATGGAAGTACATATCAAGCAAAGGTGTGTCACAGAATTCCTCCATGTGGAAAAAGTTGCACCTGCTGATATCCATTGGTGGTGAAAGTTTATGGAGACCATATGGAAGTGGTGGGTGGTATGTTTCAGCAGTAGTTATAACAACCATGAGTCACTTTTGCTGGTGCGGATCTTTGTGAGCACGGCATGCAGGCTCTTGTTCATTACTGGCAAAAAATGCTTAGCTAGCGGCGATGATTCTGTTGGAAAAAAAAGGAAGTGTTTTGTAGCTGAGAATATGCTCTATGAAATAGCGTTACTGTATTCTTTATAATTGCTGTATTTTGCATGGAAATACACAGGAGGCATTACTTCCAGAGCCACCTTCTTCATATGACAGCAGAAGACTAAACGGATGTGGCAGGTCAAGTTGATATAATTAACCACTATCCAATAATTAACCAATAGTCCTTGCTGTTCAGAGAACCAGTAGTCTAAGAGCTTTCAAGCTGAATGTCTTCTTGTGAGCAAGAGTTGATCCATGTCATATTTATATGCTTGAACTTGAGCTAATCACAGAAATACTAACCTTCTACAAGGTCACAGTACCCTCCTCCATTTAAATGCTGCTTAAAACCTACCAAAACGACAACACAAATATAGCAGTTGACAACATTTGGCAGACTACATGCTATGAATTCTGCTTATCACAGTAATCACAACTGTCTATTTGTCAATGTCGATCTTCCTATGTTTGCTCTGTACACCTGTTACCTCACTTCTACTTTACACAAGGATCACAAGCTTTTTAAAGGATGTCTTTTCTTTGGCTCACGCATACAGCACCCAGCAGAATAAGTCCCTGACTCCTGACTGGGAACTACATTATTACAGTATTACAAAGCACTTAATAAAGACATCGCTAACAATTACTACAATAAACACAACAAAATCAACAATAACAACAATTTATTATTTAACAGTAGCAATGAACAGTTTCAGTGGTCATGTTAATATTACCACAGTTGTCTGTACTCTGGATGGTTTTTCACAGACTGATTTCTGGAAATGAGTGGGGACCTGAAGGCTCAGAGCTGTGCTTTGCTTGAATGCACTCCTTTTCTAGGCAGTGCACCAGATCTATTACTGTTGAAAATGCTTACTTCCAGGTCAGCAGAGAAACTGATTTCAGACAGAGTGCTTTGTTAGGTCCCTTCCAGAGGTATTTTTTTCCATGACTGATGATTTGTTGTTGTGGCTAAGAGTAGCTTTATAGGGAAAGAGGTGGAAATATGGCTAAGCCTAAGGATGAGTTGTTTTGCAAGTAACTAGAAACACACCCCCAAATTAGAAGTCAGACTGCCCCATAAAAGGGAGGAACTAAAAAGGGAATCCACTTTGCTAAAAAGAGCTGCTGTAGCCCATTTGCAGGAAATGTCAGGAGAGTATAAGTTAATGTTTTCTTCCAGAAGGATGTGTTTCTGCTCTTCTTAGGATCTGCACCTGGAAACCCCTTCCTACAGCTGAGCATCTTACAGACTCATTTCTTTTCTTCTGAAGAAATTGTGGCACTGCTTTTCAGCAGATGTTTAACTGTTGGAACACTGACATGTGTGAACAAACCAGGTTTCTCTGCCTAGTCTACAGTACAATCTAAATCTTGGCCTATGCAAATGCACAAAGCACTGGCATCTGTGGGAAGACCTATTGCTTTTCAAGAGAGGAACTCTTCATTCATCCTTGTTGAAGTGTTATTTATATGCAAGATAATTAAACTCTGGTGGAAACAGAGCAAAGCTGAGAACAGCCTTACAGCCTATATTTCAGCACTCCTTTGAGAGACTCAGGTTTGAAGCAGTACTGTAACCCCTACTTCAAACTTTGTATAAAACAGAACAGCTCTAAGACAAAGGCATTTAAATTTTTTTTTAGCTGCACTGCTTCACTGAGAGTACCACCACTGCCTCCTCCGTGTTTTAGGGTTTTTTTTGGAGGGGAATTTCCAAAGAAATACACTGAAAATTGTCCAACTGTTTATTTGGCTTACATGTAGGACTGAGGAAAACAGAATCACAGAATCACAGAATCACAGAATTGCAGGGGTTGGAAGGGACCTCCAGAGATCATCGAGTCCAACCCCCCTGCCAAAGCAGGTTCCCTACAGTAGGTCGCACAGGTAGGCATCCAGGCAGGTCTTGAACATCTCCAGAGAAGGAGACTCCACCACCTCCCTGGGCAGCCTGTTCCAGTGCTCCGTCACCTCACTGTAAAGAAGTTCTTGCGCATGTTTGTGCGGAACTTCCTATGCTGCAGTTTCCAGCCGTTTCCCCTTGTCCTGTCTCCACTCACCACTGAAAAGAGTCTGGCCTCGCCATTGTGCCCCCCACACCTTAGATATTTATAGACCTGGATCAGGTCCCCTCTCAGTCTTCTTTTCTCAAGGCTGAACAGACCCAGTTCACTCAGCCTTTCTTCATAGGGGAGATGCTCCAGGCCCTTCACCATCTTCGTGGCCCTCCGCTGGACTCTTTCCAAGAGATCCCTGTCTTTTTTGTACTGGGGAACCCTGACGTACCAAACAGTGTCTCAGTTTATTTAGTGTTGCATAGATATAGCCAGTAAAATCTATGCATTTGGATCAAGACTCACAAAGATTTTAAAGGTCTTGAATCTGAAGCATTCACTATTAACTCTCAGTTAAAGGTTGACAATTAATTAAAAGATGGCAGGGTAAATCCCTTTTGGGGATCAACTTTCCAGCAGCCACAGATTTTTACAGGCTTAGGCACTGGCTGAGTAAGGTCTTATAAATGCGACTGGCACCTAAATTTTAGAAAGCCCCAGGTGTTTGAAGTAAAGAGCTTAATTCAGTCTTGTCAATCTAGCTGTTTCTGTCTATCTTCAATCTCATTTCAACTTGTCAGAGCTGAACTTTCCTCAAGGATAGATTTACCTATGTTCACTGTCTGTATTTGCTGGTAATAGTTATTTGCCATTTGAGGATGTACAACTAATACTGAGAGATATTCTGTTTATGTTAACTAAAATTCTTTGGGTGATATACTTTGAGAAATATTCCTGTTTTATTCCTGTTTTACTATTACAATATTGTTGCAGTCGATGTCACATTATCACTGGAAAAATGTGACTTCATTCTCTGATTAAAGTGCAATTTTCTATACTAAAATAAATGTTTAGTCATAACACATACAGATGTACATAAGATGTTTCAGAACTTCATGGCATTTTGATAAAAAAAAAAAAAAAAGCATATGCTAACTCAATTACAAACTAACTTGTTGACATATTTTAAATAGTATCTGTGGATGTGCAACCATTATTAAATAGAGATATTCCTAAGGGATGTGCGTGTGAATTGACACATTGAGATAACATTGTCACTTGTATGTAATTATAATATTGCAGTTCCCGATATACGTAGCTGACACACAGATTGCAGTGTGGCTGCTATTAATAAGGTCAATATGTTTTACAGAGGAATCAGAGCTTTTCAACAAGCCAGACCCCTTCATACTAAAGGTGACAGCAAAGTAAATACTGAAGAACTAGGAACACTGGCCATCCCTACAGAGTAAGACAGGGTCACCTGGAAGATAAGGCTTCTAAAACAGTTTGAGTCACTACAATTAGTACCTTAACATAAAGCTGAATGCAACACTGTGGCAGGAAAAGCTAATGTTTAGGCCAGGACTTGAGAAATGGTTTTATCTCTATGTCATGTGTCGCTGGAACTTACTTGAGAAAACTATATATTTACTTCTGCTGAGATTAACTTCAGAAAATATGTACACAATTCTGTTCCATTTTTCCTTTTTAAAAAGAAGATGCTGAAACACCTGAACGCATGAAGAGAAGAGCTGTTATTCAAAAAAGTGAAGAAAATGCCTTACTAAGGTACTTAATGGAATCAGTTTAGATTATAAAAAAATTTAAAAAAAAAATAAGAAAGGTAACTTAATTACCGTTTGTTAGTATCTTCACAGGAAAAACATATTGGATTTTAACAGGTATAATAAATCCCCTTTATATAGATGACAATCACATGATCCACCAGTGAAACACATATATTTCTGAATGAAAGCAAAGATGCTAGGTGTGTTTAAGAGCAATAGAGAAAAATTAAGGGTTGCAATAAAGCAAGATGTTATGGGCAATCAAAACTAAAGGAGCAATTTTGCTAGGGAGGATATAATTATTCCAAATGGATTTTCTTTGAACATAAGGCCCAAGAACTCCTATTTTTTGTCAAGTCATTTTAGAAAGTATCGCAGCTTCTTTAATGGCCAAAGTGACCAAAACTTTCATTTTCTGCTCTACCCAAAGTATATTCTTGCAAGTGAGGTATAACAAGTGTCACAATGAGAAAACAGAGCAGTATCTTTTTCTCACATGGGTTCCTCTCAAGCTGCGCTAGGCTCCCAAGGCACACATATTCTGTTCATATAACTGTGCAGCCATATCAGTAATGAGTTCTCATGGTTCTGACAGATTTTGCACAGAGGAAACTATTCCCAAAGGTACATTGCATCTCATTGTGTATGAACACCATGTCATCACATGCTCTTGGGGTGTGAAAAAAATATGAGTAGCTGCTCATATCTGTCATTTGTTGGAAGAAAGACTAAGTTGACAACTGATATAGTGGCTTGTGTTAATTTGACAATGTTCACTTGAGACCGAGACCGGAGCATTTATCTTTTATCTGAGCCAAACTCCTGTCATACAGATGAACAGGTAAGGCTTTCATTGTTTTTGTGCCACTTTGTCCCCTAAGCATTGCAAGGACATAAGAGCAGGAACTATTTTACATCCACTTTCTGCCTCAAGCTATGTTCTGAGCTTGGCTCCAATTGTTTGTGAAACAGATTTTGCTTTTCTAATAGAAGAAAAAAAATGTTGTGATGAAGTTTAGAAATCGACAAAAAGTCTTGATGCTTAAACACAGTGCTTGCTATCACTGAATTAGAGCACGGTCCCTGGAGAGAAGAGAATGTGGAGCAAATGCCTATACTGACTGAACTGTGAAAGGCAGAGAAGAAAAACTTAAGTTTAAAGAGACTCAGAGTGAAAAGCGTGGACTGGTCACTGTCAAAGAAGGCCTTTATCTATCTGTGCAGAACTGATACAGAAGTGATGCGTCCCACATTCTCAGCTCCCAATTCTAGTAAAATAACGGTAGCAATTAATTACCCTAGTCTCCTTACAGACAAAAAAAAATTGAAGAGAAATCAAAATAGTCCTTCCTCTGTAAAGTTCCATAGTTGATGGAGCACGATGAACTTATGCCAAGCTTTCTCTAAATCAGACACTTAGTGTTACTTATTCTCAGTAAAGCAAACTTCTGACATCTCCAAAACTATCTTTTCAAAATCTGAGTATTTGGAGAACATTTAATTTTCTAGCTATCTATTTTTATTGCTTAAAGTTTTCTCTTGATTTCTTATTAATTTGCTTGTTTATTGTAAAACGGCACGTTAAGAAAACCTGAGGATTTGCAGATAGCTGAATCCTGACATTGGGGCTTTTGAAAACTCACAACAGTTATGAAATACAAAATTAAATCAGAAGGCTTGCCAGCACAGAATAGGTAATGTGAGAAAATAATCTTTGTATTTGCATCTCAGATACCTCGGATATCCACAAGCTTTTCCTTCTCGACTCTAAAATAACAATCAGAAATTCTGACACATTTGTAATAACCAATTTCTAATTTGTTCATCCAAAGGTTGATACAAGGATTTTCACAGCAAATGCCTTGACTTGGGAACTCATTTTGAACAAGAAGAAAGCATTAAAGTGGTATGAAAAAATTACATACTAAAAAAATGACATTCTGTGAAAACAAGCTTCAGTGATGGAGATAAAAAACTTCACTGATCTCTATGGATTTTGAGACCTTTGTTTTTTTCTCTATTCCAAATTCCTTCTATTTTTGGCCAAATATTTTTTCTTCCCACTTAATTCAGTTGGCTTATTGTTTGCTCCTCATATTTCAGCAAGCTGTGTCTCACAAGGTTATTAACTCAGTATATTTATATTCCATCTTTCATACACTTTATCAAGAACTAATCATACATTACAGTTGTTGCATTTCCTCATAAGTTATTGTAAGGAATAGTTATGAAGCTTTATGTCATAAAATGCTTATATACCTAGGCTTATAAACTGATGCAAATCTTTTTTGTTTATCTTACTGTGAAGAAAATATGCATTCAAATTCTATAAACAGGCTTATTTACACTTGAGAGGATCTGAAAAGAGAGAAACATTTCTTTGGCAGAAGCCCTGGTTTAAGCTGGGCTTTATCTTCTTCCACTGCCTGTATCACAGAATTCTGTGAAATATCACCCAATTTGAGTAGTTCATGGCAGGGTCTAATAAACCTCCAAAAAAGTTTGCTAAATGGAGGAAATATACATATCACTGCAAAGCCAGATCACAGTGAATTGTCTGTGGTCATTTCATATTGAAGATAGCCAGTATGGTTTCAAGGCATGTTATAATTCACTTTCTAAAATACGATTGGCTTTTTGATCATGGCACATTTCAATAGTATAACTATATTAATTTATTTCTACATTAAAGAGATATATTGAGACTGATGGCAAACTTCAGGTATTTTTATTTCCCAAAGAACAACAATCACAGGTTAACTCCTCTTCTTCCTCAGTGCTGTTCAACTCCATGTAAAGAAGAGTCTCTCAAGTCAACAGGGCTCTACTCCACTATCTTGAAATGGACCGTCTGGTTTCTGATCACATTAGACACATATTTTTTAAACTCCACTGACATGAGCTCAAGTGGCTTCATGCCATCATGCAGGTGAGGGGGACCATACTGGCATGGAATTGATAAAACTGTTTTATCACATCATTCTACAAATGCCAAATTCTACAGAGGTAAAATTAAATAAAGAAATAAAAATAAAGACAACCTAGACTATTTTTTACAGTTTTTTTTAAAATGTCATTGGTGATAGTTTGTATACATCTTTTCTTTTAAAGTCTAGCTTACTGTGTAAGTATGATGTTATAGACCTTTCTGAGAGGCAAGATGATCCTTCTGGGAAATGAAGATCTCTTTTTTGATACTGCGGAGCTCCATATTGTTAGCACTCAAAGTTTCAAAAAAATACATATTATTTTTACTGCTTCATATATTTGAAAGTAGTTACCGAATCAGGATGCTTTACTTAGTAAACTGCCTTGATCTCAGTTCATGAATTTTCTTACTTTCTCCAGTCTTTTGCCCCACCCTACTTCAAGAGAGGGAGCAGGCGGCTGTACAGCACTTAGCTGCTTCTAAACGTTACCTCCTGCCCAGCTCAAATGAGTCATGCCAACCTTGCTTCCACTTGACAGAAGTTCTTTAAGAGAAATTTCACACAGCAAGCGTCTACCTCAAAGTGCCTTGTATTTTCTTCTTCTGGTAAATTCTTTTTTTATCATTTTGAATCGGTCAGAAGGGAATGAAACAAATAACAGGGAAGAAAGGCAGATCAAATAGAGAAACTAGTTGTAATGGGAAATCAAACTGGGACACTCTGAAGCATGGTGTTTAACAAAACAGTGATGTTTAATAAATTTGTGACTGAAATCTATGAAGAAATCACTCAACTATAACAGATTAAAATTATTGTATCTGGGTATTATAGAAAAAGGGGTAACACTCCAACTTTGTGATAGAAATGCCTAAAATCCCTTCTAGGTGGATCAAGGAAATGTTGACACACTGTGGTTCCATACCTGAGCTAATATAGTTGTATCAGTGCGTCAAACTCCTCAGGTGGACCATTCTGACAGAAAAATTTTCCCTTGTATACTGCAAACAATGATATATCTGAAAGAACTGGTAGTAATTTTTTTCTTCTGACTTTTCTAATACTGGCACTCTTTATGGTTCCTAACACTCCTACTGCATCATTTGTTGTTATACCTTTGATACCTTGAAGAATTTGCCCAGATTACACAAAAATTCCCAATTAGAGGTATATCCCTCTTTGTGAGTTTCAGTGTCTTGCTTTTATTTAAATTTTGAAATCATCCTTGATACAGTTACAAATAATTGTGAAATATCAGTGTGGAAATTTAAGATGTTTACATAATATGCTAGGATTAAACAGAAAAATCTCTGTTTCTTTCCATTCACTCTTGCCTCTCTTGACATCAGCCTGAAGAATTCTAACTGTCTCTTCAGATTGTGTCCATCAGAAAGAAGTATAGTGTCTAGCAATGTCTAGTAATTTTTATTTTTTAATTTGGAGGCATAAGAGTTCTCTGAACCTAGGCACTGCTGCAATGAAGGTTGTCTGAACCATCTTTTGAAGTCTTTTCCCCTCCAAGGATCAAGGAAGTTGTTTTCCTCGGAAAGCCTTTTTTTTTTTCTTTCTTTTTTTTTTTTTTTGGGAAGGCAATGGAATCCACAAATTGAATAGGACGGGACATAATCTGAAGAAAAAAAGATAACCTGCTCATTAAAGTTGTTCTCCAAGTTGAAAAGCACTGTGTAGAAGCATTTTATTTCTTCAGTCAAAGTTCTACATGATAAGCAAATCACTACGGACAGTTATCAAAGGAAAACAGTAAATATTTGATTCATCTTCTTTAAACTTAGATGCTTAAAGGTCTGTAGTCAATGGAGAGAAACAAGAACTTCTAAAAGGTGATTCTTTAAATCTCCTTCAGAGGAGTTTGACTGGTATGAATCATGTTCTGGAAGTTCTTATTCCTCCTGACTACAGCATATTAAATTAGACCAAACTCCAAAGTTTGTCCTTTAAAAGACTAAGATATATCCCCACTAACTCAAGTCTACAGGAAAAGCAGGTTTTCTTAGCTAGTTGGCTGTGTTTCTTCTGCCAGTAGAAAGGCACCTCCAGAAGGTGGTTCTTCCCATTGTAAAGCTAACTGATACAGGCACTGGCTCTGTTGAGGTACCTGTCACTCCACTGACTAGAGAAAGAAGGAGCTTACCTAGTTCAGTTGTCTAATTTTTAAATAGACATTAAAATTAGTATCAACCTAAGTATTCCTTTTTTCACCTTGAGATTTGGATCCAATTTTGCTGTGGTTTGAGAACTAATGGCTGCAAACTGAGTCAGTTTCTTCTGCCTCCGAGCAGGAGAAATGTCACAGAATGCACAAACTCTGAAAAGTGAGCAGAGATAATACCAAGTGGATCTGCTACAACTAGTAGTTGAAGATTAGGATCAATATCACTATGCTTCTAAAGTAGGATAATGCCAGACTTCTGCTCAACAGATATTTTCAGAAAATAAAACAACTGTTGTCTGAACAACCTAATAACATATGTCACAGAACGGCTCTTTGTCTCACTCCAATTTATAGGAGGGAGTGGAGGTTCTTTTAATATAATATACCCGGTGTGAAATTAAGAAACAACTGTTCAAATGTTGGTCTGACCAGTTTATTATAAATCCTAATCAGGGAGATGGGGAAGGGAAGGAAGGCAATAGAAAAGATAGGAAAGAAGCAAGAATTGTGTAAAGCGGGGATAGTCACCACCAGGATCCAGCAGTGGTCCCATTGCATGACGTTTCGAAGGTCCGAGGCAGAAGCAGCAGGGAGAGAGCAGCAGTGTGGCCGGCCTTGGGCAGCAAGCAGGTAGCAGGAAGAAGTTGCAGAGCTCATCCAGGAGGAAGCAGCAGGGCTCAGGTAGCAGGCCTAAGAGAGTCCATCAGCATGCAGAGATTTTGTAGTGAGGAATTTGATGCAGACACCTTTGTTTTTCAGCATCGTGGTAGAGTGCAGAGCAAGTCCAGAAGGGAGAGAGGCAGGATGTTAGGCTTCTGATGTCAGAAACCTCTTCTTCTTCATGAGGAATCTGTTGCCAGAAAACCTCAGTCATGGTTGTAGGTCCCCTTTTTATCCTTCTTCTGCCAGCGTGGCATTCCTGGGCACTTGGGTAAGAGCCATGTGCAGCACCTCTTGAGATGGCCATCTTCCTCGAGATAAGCCCACACAAAAGACCGCTTCCTGGCCATTAATCTGGGGCTTGTCTTTCTCTCATTTCCCCTGGCCTTGTCCACCTGTGTCCCTCCTTTTCTTAACTCTTGGCCAGGACTTGTTCGGACTTTGATGTAAAAGATGTAAAAGAATAATCTCTTACACTCCTGAACAGTTTAGTAATTATTGTTAGAGAAAAATTTTTATGTTGTGTATACACAAGCCCTGAGAAAAGCACAAAAATTTGAAACAGCCACTCACTGAAAGCACTGAGCATATCAGACGATAATTCTGGATATTTTAACTTCTTACTTCAATTAGCAATCTTAATAAAGTTGAGATACTACTTTGGTGTGTATTACACTTTTGAACATATACATGCAGAACATGTATATATATTTACACATAACATTTATGTACATGTGTGTATATAAATACATACACAGTTTTTTCTGAAGTTGTGTTGGGGCTTGGTAAATTAGCTTAAGTTAGTTGAGATGGTATAGTGTACACGCTCAGCATTAATTCACAGCAGTTTGATATCTAAATAAAATTTAGATATAAAATTTAACATATCATTATTCAAACTATCTCAAACTTTCCAAACTTCCACAATTAAAGAGTAGTCATAGGAATTATTGCTATATTAACATTTGGTATAAGTATTACTTAGAAGAAACTACAACTCAAAGTAATTCTGTGTATTTAGAACATTATGGAATTGTTATTTCAATTGTTAACTCTTCATACAGTCTAAATCTGTGCAGATACTCAGATTTTCCTCTCTATTCTGTAGTGTCTAAGTACTTAGCCAATAAATAACATTGCAAGATCAATTCAGTAGAGTCACTGAAAAAAAAGAATCACAGTCAGAAAAAGTGTTTCAGTACAGTAAGACATGCCAATTGCTAAAAGGCAACATTATTTTCAAAAGACAGAAGTTTTTTCAGAAATGATTTTCAGATGAGTCTGGCATATTCCTATTTAAAGAGCTATTTATAACTTCAAAACTTTTTTTGCACATGGCTATTTAAAATCAGCTTGTTTTTCTGTCATGAGAAAAACATGCTCTCTCTTCTATAACTCCGTTTAAGTCAGATATAGGAAAAAGTAACAAAATCCAAAAGGAATTAATATAAAGATAGTCTATACACCCACTAGGAATAAATAAATCCTCCCAGCTTTACCATTCACCATGAGAATATAGGAAGTGATAGCATGTGCATTCAAGCTGGTCATACCTATTGCAGTTGGCTACTACACTTCAACTAGAAAGAAAAATTATCTAATGAGATTCCACTGGCCAACTTGATAACTCCTTCTCCAGATGGTTATATTTAAATGATTAAAAAATGGAAAAAAAAGAGAGTAATTTATGAAAGATGAAAAACCAGCCAATACTACTGTGTATCAGTTGTATACTAAGCACTGTAGCCTACAAAGCTTTCTTCCATGTTTGTTAGCAAAAAATAATGTTTTCACTTTATGATTTCAGCACTCCACTTGCTTGCCCACCTTTACCTTTAAATCATGAGAAACTCAATTGGAAGACAAAAAAATTTATACCAGTGCAAATACAGTAGAACACAGAGGAATATAATGTTTCAGCAGTTTGACCCCACTCTAATTGAAATCAGTTAAAAATAGTCCCAGAGACTTCAGTGCAGCAGCAGCAGCCCCTAACCACTGAGAAGCTGGCAGTTTTTACAATTTCTGAATGCCGAATGCTTCATTTGGGATTTAAAGAAATATGTGATTAAAATCTAATTTTGTCACAAGATGTACTCAAACTGAAGCCGAGCAAATAACTGATCATGAATAATTTATCTGGGGAAATTTACCTCTTTTCTTTGTCCCTGAACAACCCTGAAGAGATCACTATTTTTTCAAATTCACTTTTGCAGGCTTCTCTGATTCTGAATCGACTGAGCACAGATTCCTTCACATAAGGGTTACTCAATCTTCCCTCTTTCAGCTGTGTTAATTATTTAAAATTAGTTAGAAATCTCATGATGGATTCCACTAATAGCGAATTTCTGGCACGGATACTCCTGAAAAATTAAATCTATTAAAAAAAAGTAAACAAGGAAACCACTTGCATAAAAGCCTAACAAAATATCTTTCATTTTCTTACTTCAAAAAGCAAAAAGGGGCATAAACACGGGCAAAGCACATTTTCTTTTTATTTTCTTTAACTAAGTGATTAGTCACAGATTTTCTCTATTTAACCTTCCAACAAATCTCTATTTTAGAGGTTGCTTTATGGAAGGGAATTAAGAGAAAGTGAGTTGCCCAATCCTGTGCATGTGGTACAGGCACAAGCTGGTAGTGTTAACTGCTGTCAAGTCTCTCTCTAAAATTCTGGTGTCTTACTCATCAATTTAGTTTATACAAGAATGTTGGTGCTCATTTTTTAAATTGCTCGAGTCAGCTATCTATTCTGTATATGTTTTCCTATGTTTTTAATGAAGCTGAATCTGTGTTCGGGTAATAGTTTTTAATTTCCTATTCTATTCCAAATTTCCTCAAATTTTCTTCTGTGATTGTTATGGGAATGTAAAGTACTAAAAGTTGGAAAGAAAAACTGTACTGAGAAACTGAAAAATGATGTACACAAAGTGAAGAAATTCTTTATGAACATTTTCTTGACAAAAAGCACAATAATGTTGTTTTGGCTAGAAAAGAAAGGTTCTACTGGATTGTTTTGTGCTGTCAAAAAATACCTCAAAATCATCCAGATATAAAAATGAGCTGTTATGTATTTACAAACTATACTCTGAAAGCATCCAAAGTGGATTAAAAGAAAAACTTTTCCACAGTGAGTTTGCTCAGAAACTGTAAATCTGAAAAAAGAAAAAAAAAATCAATATTATGAATATTTCTTAATTTAAAAGCAATTGGGTAGGGTTGCACAGTTGTCATAATAGACATTTCATTCTTAAGAAGTTTGTCTTCATGAAATTTAAAGTGAAAACGTGACAGCTAAACAAACAGCATATTCTCACATGAAATAATAACACATAAATTCAAAGAAGTTGTGTGCTTATTATTCTTTGACATCTATTTGAAAAAATAAATTTAGTTCTATTAAAAATCATTCTACCATTAAGCAAGAAGCAAACTGCAAGGAAGTTGAGAAAAAGTCTAAAATGTTTTTAAAAAATAAAATAGATCTTAACTTTAAAGTTATCCTTCAGTGACACATTAGAGAAGGAAAAATCCAGGGCAGAAGGACTAGGAAAGTTCTTGTACATCAATCAAGGCTACTTATCAAATAAAGTGCTACTTAAGAATAATTCTGATTACTTTTAAAAGTCAGGCAGCAAAGGAAATACAAAGGCAACCCCAGTGCAGCAGCAAACACCAGCTTAACAATGATCAGAAAGACAGGATTGGAGGACTGGAGCACTACTTCTAGTAGAGTAAGAAGAGCATCAAAAGTTTAACAGGAACAGCTGGCACAGGTTTGTAGAAAATATGTGTTAAATCCCTTGTTCTGATAGGATCCTACTAATTCACAGTTACCTGTCTATGGGAGTAAAGACAGTCATAGAATTGCTCAGGATGGAAAAAACCCTCAAGATGTTACAAGCAATTGAATTCGAAAAAAGCATTTACTTACAAATTTGAAAAAGATACAGAAAGAAGAAAGGAAATGAAGTAATTTAAAAATTTTTCAAGGAAATGGAAAAAAAAAACAACGATTGAAAAAATTCTTATTCAAGTGCTGAAGAAATACTGCTATTGCAAATAGACTGTGTATGACTTGAAACTGAATTAATTAGGAATATACTTTGCTAGGAATTTTCAGCGCTCTTTTATTTAATATGAAAGGTAATTTATCAGATTTAACTCTTTCTGGAGGAAAGTTTCAAGGAATATTTCACTACGGAGTATGCCTTAAAACATAACTGTGTGAGAATAAGTGTTATGAAGACTCATTCCCTCAAACAGTAGCCTATTGGTAATAACACATAGGTGTGGGGCACGCACCCTTAATATTTTATTTTCTCTGATTTTAATGCGCTTCATCTCCTCATAGAAATGCCTAACAACCATGCTAAGCATCTACTTGCTGTAAGTCGTAGAACATGTATTCATATATATTTAGTAGAGAGCAATTGAAGAAAATTCCAGATGATATTATTTGTTTTGTGTGTAGTTACAAACGTGAGCTTGCATTTCTTTCAGAAAGAGAACTTAATTGTTTTTCCAAAGAAGAAGGATTATACTGAGAAAGGAAAAAGAAAAAAAAGAAAAAAAAAATTAACAATGCTTGTTTCCTTCTAGCTAATATTCTGATGAGGATTCAAACAAAAAAAGATGAATAGAAACAGGTAGAAAGCTGTAGGTATTCCCTAATTCTTTGTGACTTCTCTGATTTTCACCTGGCTAGAGTGGGAAAACATTCTGGCACCAGTACCCCAACGTTTTGTGATTCCTTTCATGTAGCTTGTGAAAAAATGGAGGTTGAGTTATTTGACAGTGGAGCCTGCAGTGCTCAGTAATATCAGATGCTGAACTGGTGATGTGAATGACATATGTTCTGTGATCCTGCTCATCTAAATACAGAGGGATTCATACAAAAAATCTTTGATCCTAAGCAGCGAAGAGACCTGGATTGAGACCTTCACACTCGTAGCTGTCACCACTATCCATACAAACGTCAGTGCCCTGACTGGTAACATATCTTTTATTTTTCTCTCAGTATGTTAGGAAAGTAACCTTCAAAAGATGTTTAAAACATTGATGTTTTCCTTTAAATATATCTTAGGTTATCCCTAGTTATGCACACACTACATATATTGTTACACCTGTTTGATGGCCTACAAGGTGTCAGTTTCAAGCACACGCTCATTAAGCACAGTAGGGTGACTTTGTATTTTCTAAATATTCCTCAATCTTTCACAGTGCTAAGCCTGAAAAAAAGTGTAACTGAGAACCAGAGATTTTCCAGTATAGATGTCTATCAAAGAAACACATGCATCTGGTAGAATTTTTAAAACACAAAGGAGCGGAAAAGAAATAGAACAAGATATTTAGCCTACCTAGCTGTTTCTGCCTGAATCTTATTAGAAAGACTTCACATTAACCACCCTGCTGCAAAACTGTGAAGGCAGTAACCTCCCACAAAACGACAGCAGCAACCAGCATGGGGAGCAGCAATTACTGCATCCAAAGCAGACATCTGAGGAGCGAGTGACTGCCTGGAAGGTTGGACTTTGTGCCCTCCCGCGATCTGACAGCTCTCAGAAGGTGTGCTGGCTAAAAGAGATTACAACTGAATGATGTTTTCCTCCTATTTCGCACAGTTCCAATATAAGAAAGGCAAACCATCTTCACTGCTAGCCTCCACTCGTCTGGAATCTATTTTTTAACCATTTCAGTTTGAGCGCCTCCACTGACTGAAGTAATTCCAGCTTCTAAAAGCAAAGAGCATTTTGCAGGCTTGCATCTCTGAAACTTTCAGACCCCCTAGAGACAAATGTGGTTTTAGAATATATCAAGGAAATACAAAATCTGGGATGTATCATATAGGAAAAGTAAATCCATAAAAATTATTTTCCAGAATTCATCCCTTGTGGCCAAGCAGTATTAATGAGAATCTAAATATGGCACTATGTCTTCTAAAATATTTTTAGACTGTATAATAGTGTTGCAGAAATAATAAAAAGACACCTTCATACACATTCTGATGCCTGTCTTAAGGTCAAGTAATAAAATCTAGGAAGAATAAAGGCAATTTAATTATTTCTGTAGGTCAGTGAGCAGTTAACATTGGTATTCAGATGTAAAACTAGATTTAACACAGATGGGATAGGTTAAACGTTTGCATATATGCATGCCTAAGATCATAAATAACTGTCAGAGGGTTACAATATATATAATTCTCAAAAGGAATTTTGTAAAATGGGAGCCTGAGCCCTATTGAAAATCTCATTTAATTTCAAGGTATGCTCTCAAGATTTATATTCCATTAAGTATTTACCATATGTGCTCCTCTGAATCAGATGGCTAGAATCCCTGTTGAATTGCCAAAGGGGGAAACGAACACATTTTCTAACCTGTAAATGTCTCTTGTTGATTTGGAAGTCACGCGCTACATGATCTATGATTTTGAGGCTGCTACAGAAATGGACTTCGATCCATAACATCAAAATGAAGAAGAAAAAAAAAACCACTTTTCTGTCAGTACCTTTGTCATCTTTGCTGTCAGCAGTTTCAGGACTGTCAAAAGAAGAAGAAAAATAAGGTAATTTCCCTAAATTATAATGCAAAAGGAGAGGTCAGTTTTAGTGACTGGAGCTGGCCAAGAGCTTTAAACAGAATTCTTTCCACTGGACAATGCCATGTGAGTGATTGGAAAACTCAGGGAATTTAATCAGCTCCACTCAAATGTAACAAATAATTTCATCAAAGCAAAATTAAAATTAATAACTCACTTTCAAGTTTCATGTTCTGTCTCTCATATGATAATATGCATCCTGCATTGTATTCACCATACCATATATCTTACAACAGCCTTTTATAAAATTATATGAAATAGTTTTTCAGTACTGAAGAAAAATATCTCAGCATTATTAGAGCAAAATCTCTGTTTCAGTATTACAGAATCAAAGTGGCTGCAGTTTCCATTCCCGAAAACCTGGACTTTTTGCTCAGGGGAAAAGCTGTGTTTTGAAGGGCCAGAATTTATCCACAGAATAAAAATTCCACTTTCTGAACGTCTCTTAATTTCAATCTTCCTATGAGATTATTAAGGTCTTAATTATAATTAAGGTGATTTGTAGCATTCTTTTCCAAAGAAGCAGTCAATAAGCTTCAATGATGGATACAGGCAGCATATTCAGAGCATATCAAAACTGGTTTTTACAGTACCAAAAGTCTTTGGTTGACTTCTTTTTCTTCATTCAAACACTTTCTTTTCTGTTAATCCTGATTGGGGAGGGGATGCCTTATGTGCTAGCTAGGATATGTTTTTCCCTCTGGCCAAGCCTAGGTCTAAGCCTTTTCTGACAAAGGCTTGCACTGAGAACAGCACTGAGGGACTCAGCCAGAGCTCTGGTGCCTGCTGCTCCCCACATACAGGGCCAAGTTCTCCTGCCAGTATTCTGAATGTACTGGGCACATGTGGAGATGAGCTCATTACAGTAAATGACCAAGGACTGGCACTTCATAGGGCAGTGGGACACCTTCAGCTGAAGCCTGAGCCACAGAGCAGCAGCACCAGCTGTCTCAGCATGCTTCAGCTCACACTGGTGTTCAGACTTATCTTCTCTTGCAGGCACATTCCCGGGGTTAATAGTCCTCCCTGGTTCAGCTGCTGCCTGCTCCATACTCCTTACATAGTTGGCTAAGAGTTAGAAGGTCCTGATCACCTTCCTGTGACATCAAGTCATAGAGTATATGAGGATGGGACTTTGTACTGTACAAAGGTGCTCCCTTACTAGTGCAGCACATAAGACAAAAAATAATTTTGCCAAAGAGGAAACAAAGATCACATTAATACATGTCTAACTTCATTTTTCACTAATGGAGCTGTCAACCCTGGATACAACTAAAGCTGTGACATGGGCCCAGTATTTGCCTATGCAACACCTGTGCTTCATTCCTTTTCTAAAATGCCAGGATAGCAAATTTCACCATCATTAAGATCACTTTATAAAATCACAAAAAATGATTCTGTGCTGCAGAATAGAATCTTATGCACCAATACTGGGTTTCTTTCGTTACTCACCATAATTTGATTTCCTATTCTTTCAAGAATTCAGAATATGACAAATGATTTGAACCAACAGACCTACCCTGAGATACAGTGTGCAGTGTTATGAGTATTCACAAAAAAAGAGATAAAATTTATTTTGCTGAGACTTCTCTTTTCCATAACATTCTGAACTTGGTGCACTGGCTATGTAGTAAGAAAAAAAGATGCATATTTTCAATAATTGTCTATCATAAAAGATCATATGTTGCTATTTCCTTTCTTTATAATATAGTATGTTTTTTCTGTCTCGTAAGTCCTGTATGAGGTTCCAGTTGCCAGATAACCTATGCTTGAATGCATTATAGGCAACCCAATCTCCTTCAAAACCTTAGCCAGAGACAGCTTATTTCAGTGTAATTACTGTTTTATTTAATAAAGTAATTACACATTTAATCTGGTTTACTGTCTATACAGTTCTGTAGAAAGATGTTTTACTCACTGTAGCCATAACATGTAAGGGAATCTATGATGAAATAGTAACCGTTTATGTAATATACCATACGTTTTTTATGGACTGAAAGGAAGATTGCATTTTGCCTACATGGGAATTTATGAAATAGATAAGGATTGTTTTCACACTTAGCATTGGTTCTGATATGAGCATGTGCCTGGGGCTAACGATCAGGTAGAATAGACCTGGAACAGAAGATATGATCTCACAGAGAATAAGGAAAGGATGAAGTAGGTATAGTAAATAGCATGTGAATATAGGAATTAACTTCCTGAAACACAAGAAAGGTCCCTTTAGTACATATTCTGCTTTAATGGATAAATCAGTGGCATTGGTATCTGCTTGACAAGCAAAATGTACAGGGTGATAGAGTCAAGAGAAGAATAAAACAGAGTAAAAAGACACTCTCCAGAGTATGTACAGAAATGCATACAGCCTGAGAAATGGAAAGGAGGAACTAGAGCACCACATGCAGTCACAGAACTACGACAGTGCAGGAACGTACGTGGAATAGCTCTCCTGACTACTGTGCTTCAGTGGGCGAATAGAGGCTCTTCAGAAAGCAAAAGAAGAAAGGTGTGAATGAGCAACTGAGATGTGTGAAACTCTTGAGTGTGCTGGGAAACTGCTGGTCAATACTCAAGGGTCAGGATGAGAGGAGAGGTCACTGAAGGTATCACTATGGAAGGACTGTGCTACAGACTACACGATCCAGGTGAAAAAGTGGAAAAAACTTCTCATAAAGAAAGAAATAATTTTTAAATAACTCAAGGAAGTATGCTGAAAATATTGCAGTTAAAGATTCAGTGAAGAGGGAGAAAGGCAAACACAGAGCACAGACCCTGAGCTTCAGGAAAGCTGATTTTGGCTTATCCAGGGACCAGCAAGCGGGATCTCACGGGGGACAGCTTGAAAGCACAAAAGAGCTCAGGAAAGCTGCCATATCTGGGAGAACAACTTCCAGATGCAAGAATGTGCTGTGCTGATATTCAGGAAGGCCTATCAGGGACTAGATTGGCTAAACTCGGAGTTTGTAGCTGAGTTCTGTTGCAAACTGACAGCACAGGAGGTGGAAGCACAGTCGGACTACAAAAGAGGTATTTAAAAGTAATCTTGAGAGATGTTTGGAGAGGCAAATCTCACCTAGATTTGGTGGGCTTGAGGGACATCAAAGGAAACAAAATTCTATTGAAACTTTGGAAATAAAAACTTTGGAAGAAAGAAATTCTGCGGCCATTGCTGAAGAAGACAGGTGGTATATTGATGGCCAACACAGATAAATGTTTTAATCAATAAACCCCTACAACAGAAAAATTCTCAGAGGAAATTGTTACAGGCTAAATGGTCAGGAAGCTCAAGGAAGAATGTAGGGAGTGTCCACAGCTGCTACACAGAAAATCTAACTCAGCACAAAGGCTGGCCTTTTTTTTTTCACATGAAGTGCCTCATCAGTTAAGTGGATTAAATGTAAATGACTTTTGCAACATTAATTGTTTCCCAGAGTTAATTAAAAGAGTGTGAATGACTTCCTGAGTTAGCCAGATCAACACCAGGAAAGTGTAGGTTTGGAGCAGTCCAAGACAGTGTGAAAACCAAGCAATCACCACATGAACTTAGACAAGATCAACAAATCATTGCCAGATTCAAAACATTTGTTCCTTCCTAGGAATGGGGGACACTCAGCATCATGACAGTGAGCAGATAGAATGGTAATGGAATTCACATTTGAACTGTAATTCAATTACATATTGCAATTGTTACCTTCTGTAAAGCATATACTGCAACTTCAGTGCATTGCTGTATCACCCTGCTAAATCAAAATCCCATGTAACATTTGAAGATTAGTACATTCAGTATTAAACATTAAATGCTCCCCATGTGGAATATCTAAAAGAACCTTGTCAGAAAAACTTGCACTTTGACAAAGGCAATGAATGGCATCTTTGCCTCAGCCTCAGTCAGCATCTCCGATGTACGCAGCAAAGGTGTTCAAGGAATTCAAGGAAAAACATTGCTGCACTGGAGTGAGTTCAGCCATGGGGCAACAAGATTGTTAGTGCCGAAGCACTTGGCTTTTCATTAGGGGGATCTAATCTAAGCTTGTTCAGTCTGGAGACAAAGCGTCTTTAAAGGGATGTAAGAGCAGCCACAAAGCCTGCAGGGAGGGTACCAAGGAGATGGGGCCAGGCTCTTTTCAGTGGTGAGGAGGAGAATGGTGGGAAGAGGAGGTAAAGGTCATAAATCAAAGAAAAAGAGATTCAAACCGAATATGAGGAAAGGCTTTTCCACTGTGAGAGCAGTCTAGCACTGAAGCAGGTTGTCCAGCCAGGTCATGCTGGCTACATCTTTGCAAGTTTTTCAAAGCCCTGAGCAACCTGGCCTGATCCCACAGCTTACCCTTTTTTGAGCAGGAGCTTGGGCTGGAGATCTCCCAAGGTCCCTTCAGTCTGAGTGAATCTAATTTTATCCACTGAGGACACACATGGAGAAAGGAGGAAAAGAAAGTATGATACTAGATGGTCTTTTAGAAAAACTTAGGGTTGTCCTGAGCCAGCAATTAATTGTGTTTGTATTTTACGTTCAATCATTATCCCTTTCTGAATTAGCCTAATTCATTCACCTGTCTGTCAATATCAACACAATATCAAGGCCATTCTTTGCCAATAGCATGAAGGGTTCTTGCAGTAGCTTGTTTGCAACCCCATTGCCTGAGAATTTATTCCAGGTCATTTTTGAATTCTGAGCAAGTGCAATTCATTGTTCCTAATTCTTATTCTCAATGATATTTTTTATTTTGTTAGTGGATTTTGTTGTTTGCTTTTTCCCTACTTTCTGCTGCTTAGTCACCTCAAAACAATCTTAACCCATTCGATAGCTTTGGTCCATTCAGTTCATTCAATATGTTTGGTCCTTCTCTAAACCATTTTTAGTTTCACTTTTTTTTTTTTTAAAGGTAGAAATGAGAACAAGATCTTCACCCTGGATTTCAGGTTTGAATGAACCATAAATGTGCACAGGAACATAATAACTTAAACATAAAATATCCTTTATTAATAATTCTGAGCTTTCTTGCTTGTCTGGTACAAAATGTTGTGAGTTATTTTCATAGAATTATCCATAATAACTGAAAGATTTCTCCTCAGAGTGGAAATACCTAATTTAGAAGCTATCACTGTTTTTCTCCAGGTGCGTTACTTTGCATTTATCAACCCTGTGTTTCCACTTTTCACTACTTCATCACCTAGTCATACTGTATCATGAGACTCTCCCCTAACTCTCTTCAGCTGGCTTTGAAATGTAATTTAAAAAAAAAAAAAAATCATGAAAACTGTTAATTCATTATGTATCTTGTCTTCCAAACAAATGAATACACTGAGAAGCACAGATCCCAGCATAGTGAAGCATTGCATTTCACTAGTAACTGTTCCACAGTCCCTGTCAAGCTGCACCTTTAATTTCCATTTAGAAAGCTCCCTCATAATTAATAGTCAACATTGTAAAGCTTGAGTTCCTGAAGAAGTCTGGGGAGGATTTTTGCCACTAGAAGTTTATGTTTGAAATCATGATTGTCACCATCACAGTGGCACTTGTACAGTCGATGTTTTATAGCAAAATACAAGCAATCAAAGGCAAAATAAGAATTCTGTGGGATTTACTGATATTCTTAATTAATTTATCTTGCTTGGCTTCAAACTTCCTCTCTCTTTTGCATCTGTCTTTCCTCCTCTGCTGTTTGTAAATCAATTTTGCCCTGATATTAGAGTATTACAGTGTCTTGACTGTATTTCTCTTATGGCATTTCTGATTTTCTGTATGCCTGTGCTATTTTATTCCCAACTTATTTTTAGATTTCTGGCATTTATCTCAACATCTTATCTTATTCCAGTTACTTAGTCATATGCATCCTGTTTACAAAAGTCTTCATTTTTTGAGACTGCTTTTTCACTACATGTTACCTGAATTTTATTCACACCTACAATATGTGTCACAGGTGAGATGTATAAAGAGTCACCATAAGCCACAGGATGCTGTGAGTATGTTTCCATGTGCAGCTGGGGGTATCACACTTTCTGAAGCATAATCCCTGCAAGCTCACTCCGTTCTCTACCCCCTGTAAATCTGTCTCTGTATTGTTAATTCTATGAAGTTGTTTCACTGGCACAACTGACTGTGGTACACAGCATAAAATATAAATAATATAAGCCTGTAGGATGACTTATCAAAGAGTTTTAAAATTCAAGGGTTGAGGAAAATCTGCAGACAATGGAGTCACACCAGGCCGCTGAGAAAATCTCCTAGAACTGGCTATAGTGTCATTGGTTGGAAATTGTCTTATTGTTAAAAAATAGCTTTACGCTGCAATGTGCCTGACTTTCTTTCTCATCATTAGACCAAAAATATTTTTAGATATAAAATCACTTTCTGTTGTCATTCTCATGCTAAGTGTATAGTTAACCACTGTAAGAACACCAGGACTTCTCTGTGTTGCTCTAGGGAAAAGAAGGAATAAGAGGAAAAGCGACCCTTAGAAAATGGCTGGGAGCATCTTTATCTTCTGCAGACAGGGATCTTATCAACCTTTAGGAACAGCAAATTAGTCATTTGTAGGATGACTTTTCCCACCAAGAGCTTATTGTTGGATATTCATATGATTGTAGATAGATAAAATCACTGCATGTGGAATTATTAATATTAGTGATAACAGTAGTTATAAATTCAATTTTATCAACGAGGGATTACTTGTGATGAAGAGTTTCTGTCTTGATAAATTTCATTTATTTTCCAGATTACTCATCAAAGTTTAGTAGCTCAGACTTCTATTGGAAAATCTCTTCTCTTTCTAATAGTCTTTTCAACATTCGGATATATTCCTCTAGAGACAGTCTGCACAACGACTCATCTAGTAAGGAGTGACTCCTTACCATCAGTTCTGGTGGTACTGAAGTATGTTTTATATTTATAGCAATGTAGCAGTAAAAACAGACAGTATTTGTACTACTAGCAGAAAACAGTTAACTCAGTTTGATGTTGCTAATTGACAAATGTCTGTCAGTTTTTTTGTTTGGTTGGTTACTTTAAACTTAGATCCCCTGCATTTCTTCAGCTTCTGTACTACAAGTCTGCCTGATAACAATTTATGAAAAATGACAGAAATATGCTCTTAATCCCACTTGGTAAAACTGAAGCAGAGTTAACTCACTGTTTCCACCAGCATAAGCGTTTTTTTGAATCTCTTGCTTGAAGTAAATCACCATCAATAAGAAAGGAGCTAAGATATATTTAAGCCTGCATTGTGATCCAACCAAAATTCCTCAGGGCTGCTATTTTCCCTGATATTTTGAAACTTCTAGCAAATGATCAAAGAAATAGCCTATTGGCATGAGGGAGTGCTGTGACTGATAAATACCTAAAACTGTGGATTCTGCCAGCCTTACAACTCAGGAAATGGCTTGCTTCAAAGAAGCAGGAAGCAAAATGAACATTTCTAAATGTGCTTATTGGGGATAATAACATTATTGTCTTCACATATTTACTCCTATTAGGCAGATTGAATGATACTTTACAAACAAAATTACATTGGACATGAGAAAACAAGCATGTGAAAATAAACATAAAATAACATTTAAAAAAATCAAGATTCAAAATGATCTTGTGGAAACAACAGCAGTGTGACCTGGTTAAAAAGAAAAACAAACATCCACATGTATCCCAAGAGGATCATGGAATATTCATGCAATATTATGAACAGGAACAATCTTTTAGAACAAATTATGTAAGAAGAAAACACAAGATATCTGTTCCAAAGAAGCTGACATCCTGTCATTTAAAGGCAACCTCCAAGCCATTAGAACATTTGACAGTAAACTCTTGTATGACAGCACATTGACTTAACTGTAATATCTGTTGAAAGACCTATGTCTCAAAGTTACCATGCTGCGATCCTATGTGGCAACCCCACTGCACACCAGGGTTTCATCATCCAAAGAGTAATCTATAACATTCAGAAGGTGCCACTGACTTGTTGTTCAGTAATAACCAAGAGGCAAGAGTCACAGGTTTTCATTTTGTGCATATACAAAAATGACCAACCAAGGCACTGACAAAAGCTTCTGCACAGCTATCCAACCAATCTTGCTTTACTTCTTCCAGTCTGTATAATATTCCAGGTTCCCCTCTACATATAATTTCCAAACAACACTAAATCAGAAATGTAGTCTAAAGTAGTATTTCACTATAGCTGCACATTATTTAGTTCTTCAGACTCCCCTTGGAATTCATTGGTTGTTTATCAAGATGACCATTCTATGGATGTCTTTCAGAATCTATATAGTAAAACTGATTGTTTGGCTAAGCAGCTAAGGGTGTAGAGTTTGTAGAGTTTGTTGTTGCACTCACATTTCTGTACTCTTTTCCTGTCTATTCAAGTATACATTCAGTTGGCTACTGCATTTTTACTACAACAACCTCTCTCCCTTGTTTAAAGTCTCACAGAATTTTCCTCCTGTCCTTCTTTCCCTCCTTCCTTCCATCATTCCTTCCTTTGCTTAAGCATGAGTTCTCTGTTCTATATATGTAGTCTTCTGAAGTGACAATAGTCCAATAAAAAATCTGGAATGTCACAGACTAAAGTCATTCTTCAACAAGCAGTGATCTAGCAGGACAGTATGGAGAACACTTATTGTAGTGTGATAATATAATGTTTCAGAACTTTAACATCAGTCTTGAGCTCATTCCTAGTAATCTGTACAGGATATACAGACAAACGTAAGGCAAAGAAGATATTCTTCACTACATATGCGAAGAACTCTTTGTAATGGCACTTTCTTGCAATGCCTACAGAATGTTCTTTGCCATAATCAAGGTCCCTTTTTTTTACCTTGGCTATCTCACAAAAAATGAATTTGCCCTTAGGGTCAAAACAGAACCTTATAGAGAAGCAGGTTTCTTTTCTGTTCCTGAATTGTACTGTGAGTTACAGGCCACACTCTTCTTACTATGGACTTTCTATTTGGCCTGTAACTACATGGAATTTGACTATTTGACCTACCTTTGGGGATTTTCCACCAACCATGAGGCAGTAGATGGATTAGTTCCTCTACAGAAGGCTGGACTTCTATGGATTCCTGAGACGGCACTATCCCCTGATACTACTTCTTCTGTCCACAGCTTATTTATGGGAGGAAGAAGCAGTTTGCCTAATATCTGCAAACTCAGAGGTTGTATATATTTCTCCACACTCAGTTACTGGATAACCAGCTCTGCTTTGATTCTTCCAAGCCCTGCTTCAGTACCTACCGTCAGTGGGCTTCCATGACTTGGATCTAAAATATGACTGGACAACAGTTAAACATTGGAATGCAGAAATAAAATGGGGTTGTAATAGTATTAAAGCTTTTGCAGACTTCTGTACAAGCTATCTCTTAAATCTATTTCAGATAACTGGAACACTTTTATTTTCATAATTCGTTCATCACATACACTCAATCATGATCTTCACACTACTATAGAATTGCAACTTATTTGGACTTCCAGGATGATAGGATTTCTGTACTGAAAGTATTGATATTCCTTTTCACCTGTATCAGTGAAATTAGTAGATTATGTGTTAAAAGCAGTTTCCAAACAATAAGAATTATTGAGTATTGCTGAAAACTTACAAGGAATATCTGTAATCTATATTAAATGAATTCCAGTTTTGTTTATTGAAGTTATGAAATTCTGGGCTGGCTCTGAATAATCAAAATAAAAATAACTTACTTAAAAATAAATTAAAAAGTATATCCATATCAACAGCTCATGTAAACAGCTCATTTAATGGAAAGAAAGTGAATGTGTAATGCAAAATCATTTGCAAAGAACGCAAGGGATTAAGGGGATTCACAACTATCAAGAAAATTGAGTTTATGCCAACAGTCAGCTCAAACCCTCTAGCAGAGGCTTTATTCTTGTAAACAAAAGAAACTTAAAATGCATCAAATTTAGGTTCTGGGTATCATATTTATGCACTGCAAATTAGCCATCTTACTGTAATTTTAACTCATCATCTGACATAGCAAATCCAAATGTGACAGTAATGGTCCTTCCATTATGGGCTTCGTTTCTAATTATCAAGATCATCTGATAAGCCCCAGCCTCAGTTTTCAAGGGACAGAATATGCAGAAGTAAAATTGCCTGGCTAAACTGATTTAATATAAGACTTAGAGCCGAGGATTATAAGGCTGTAATTTACCATGATATGCACAAATCCCAGGCACAGCACTGTCATATGCATTTGAGAAGGTGTATGGGTTTTGATAGCATTGGAAGTAGATGGGCAATGGGCAGAAAGAAACTCAAGGGTAAAGTTTATTTTAGCAGCTTGAGAAAACTCCTGAACACTTGCAGAGAACTTGTAATGATTTTCAATATATCTCTGAAAGACAACAGGGAATGTCAATGCTAAAACTCTGCAGGAAAAATTTTGTAGCTAATAATTCTTATTTAGAATCATACACAAAACCTCCGTATTTTTATCAGCTCCTTCTTTAGCATGGACAGAAAAATAGGATTGGGCTCCTGCCCAGCTGATGGAGCTCAGGGACCTGAGGTCTCTGCCCAGTCAGGCAACTCCCCTCTTCTGGGGATGGCTGAGACAGGTCAGTGGTGCAGGCATACACCACACTCCTGCCCTGTGAGACCCCTCCAGGTGTCCAGGCTGGCCCAGTGCTGGCTGGAGCTACATGCACCACATACTTGTTCTCAGGAACACAGGTGCCTGTCGCCTTGAATATCACCTCAGACCCTCCAGCTGCTGATACCCCTGTACATACTCAGGATCACCCCTACTCATTGGATAGTCTATCTTGGAGTTTGCTAGCAGACCACATGCACATCAAGCTGCACAGGATATGGAAGCTTGGTTCTCTCAGTGGCAACTGGACTGTGAGTCCCTGTAAAACTCCAGCTACCAGTATCAGATCAGTCCTTCTCAGGATATTTTTTGGGGACACATTGTTCCCTCCCAGTGGCTGAGGTTGACACCCACCTGCTCCAGCTGCTGGCACCAGGACCCTATTGGTTCCATCAGTTCATTCCCCAGGCCTGGGCATCCACACCCTGGGCAAACTCTGGGAGCTGTGCACACTGGTAGCTGACACTTAGACCCTTTCCTCCTGCCCTGTCCAGAGAACAAGTGGCAAGATAAAACTCATTAAGCTAACCCCTTCTCTCCACGCTGCTGCAAAGGTAGCTCTGCCATAAGCCTTGCTTATGGACCTATGCTGTCCCCAGGCTACGCTCTTCTGGTTGATTGTCACAGGCCAAAACTATCAGGGAGCAAGTTAACGAGCAAACAGTGTAGATGATCACATGCATGTGCACAACCCACACTTCAACCTGCCTAATGTGCTGTTGTTAGACAGTCATGGAGGCTGTTGTTCATATTGTGCTTCAGGCATAATCATTATTTTTGTATGTAATGGCACTTAGGCCAATGGTACCTATAGTTATGTCATGAAATTATCCATTTTGCAAACTGCTGTACTCATTGAGGATGTTTCAGCTCTGAGTTGCTCTGCCAGAGGTGTTTCCATAGCTCATTCCATGGGGAAGGATCGTGCAAACTCACTCTCATCTCCTTCAGGCAAAGTCAGTCATGTTAACTTAATCTGTCAATGAAAGTGGTTTAAGCTAAACTGACTAACTTTGTCAAAAGCAGGTTAAGGAGAAACCACGGGATTTCTCCTGCTGGCAGGGTCTGGGTGAACAGAGCTGTCAGCCAGAAACCAGCAATAGGCCACTGACAGAGGGGTCATATGATGGATAATAAAGGCCTCATGTGGTCTTGAGAGCTGGGTTTTGGGGATCAGGCACCTAAATACAAATAAATTAAACCTTGTGTGCAGCTGCTTGCTTAATGAATGCCTACATGCAATAAGCTGGCTGTTTTCTGAGAAAGCACCTATAAACTAATATAAGCCAGAGGTAATTATCTTATCAAGTGAGTGAAAAGTTCACGCTGATGGGTGAACCAATTATAGACTAATGTGCATTTAAAGATCTTGTGACATAGGGCCATCAGTGCTTTGTTTTAAACAGAGGCTGATGCTATTGCAAACCTTCCTAGCTTCATGCAGCTAAAAGCTTTGCAATAAACTCAGTTTTGCCATCCTGTAAGCTGCCGTTTGAATAAGGGCTTCTCTTTCAGCAAAGAAGTCCTTGCCTCTGGAAAGATGTTTCAAGTATATTTGCACACAGCGTCTGACAGCAGCTGGTAGCATTAAGCCCTTCTCCTCCTGGTCTCTCTGACAGAATCATGGATTTATTACATATTAATCTCAGGGATGCTCAGCTGGTGATGACCTACAATGGACACCCCAGGTGCACTGGCACAACAGAAGAGGTAGATAGCCTCAAATAAGAAAGTTACATGTTTTACAAAGTATGAAGGAAAAGGTTATACTTCACCCTCTGTGTGGCATCTGGATAAAGTCAAATAAAATAAAATAAAATAAAATAAAATAAAATAAAATCACACTTGTCCTTGATACAGTGTCAGCGAAGATTCACTCACAATTCTATCTTTTATCTACAACGTCACACTGTAATACTGATTTATGGAGTTGCATCTTCTTTCTTTCTCCACTGCCATACTCTAAAACCTGCCAAAACTTTTATTGGGTCATGGTTATAAACAGCTGAAATTGTCTGGGATAAAAATAGTGTGGTCACACATTGCATGTTGCATGTTTTTTTAACTGACAAATTCCAGAGTGCAGATTTTCAAAGGCCGCCAGCAAGCCAGAGTGTCAGCACAAAAATTAGAGGCTAAAAGTTGCCAGCTTAGGGGAAACAAGTGTCTCAAAGTAGAAAGGGAATGAAAGAACTCTGCTGCCAACACCCTTGCCTAGCATCAGTGATGAGTGAAAAGGTATTTACTGCTATTCAGCCATAAGGAAATTGTAATTACTTTGTACTGACAGCATGGCATTGAAAGTCATTGTCTGAGCCTGGATTTGTGAAGATCATGTTTCCAAGCTAACCTTACACAGTTTCAGAAAAGTGGCAGAGAGAAACCAGTAGAGATAGCACTTAAAAGACTGAGCAATACTTAGCTGAAATTAAAGCAATCTAAAATGTTCAATGACAAGCACTCAGTTTCAAAGTCTTACGTTCCCACTATGGAACCACAATAACTGAGTGGTCACAGGTAAGATATAGCAGCTGGTGTTTGTTAGTAGCATTCATGGGTTTCACACAGCATTTCTTCAGCTCCCTCCAATCTCCAGGTTCACTTTGCAGCTCTTGGCTGCACAACTTTGCTTAAGTTATTGTTGGAATTTGCATTCATGTTCATAATTCAAGCAGCGGGTGTATCACTTAGTTCTTATCACGGTAATTCATTGGTACCAAGACCACTATTAAGTAAGTGCTTTCAGTTTGCAGGAGTAGAGAAAAACAGATGTGGTCCTAAGGTTTGAAACACTCTTTCAAGAAGATGAGAAAACAGGCAGAATGACAAAGAATGTGGGGCAGCTTATTTCTATCTCCACAATTTGTTCATAACAGGAGAAGCACCGTGTCTGTGACCAAGTTATTTTCAGGAGATGCAACACTGGAAATAAATTTTCCTTGTCAAAATCACTTATGTGCTTCTGCAGATACTTACTTCCTAAGGTGATGCTCCCTAAAGAGACAGCAACTTAACAGATCTCGGTATCACTTTCTTTTGGTGAGCATGCTGTGGTGTTTCCTGCCAACTGCCAACAGCAGATAGCTATATTTGGATTAGTGTGTCTTTTTTAGAACACTGATCATTCTGTTATCAGCATCATTAGTATAAATTACAGAACAATCTTTGCTGTCCCTTGAGAATCACTAATGGAATTATATTAGCAAATTGGATCAAAGTTAAAGCTTAAATACAATAAAATACTAATAACATTACTTGAACAATGTTTCTTAGGTTGAGAATATGGCAAAGAAAATATACAGTCACTGTATTAGAACCACATTTTTTTAATGAATTGCACGACTAATATGCTAACATCAATTCTTTCTATAATGTCCTCTCATTTTCATTAGGAACAGACTTACAAAATTTGAGGGCTGTAATTAAGGTAAATGTGTTTTTGAGATAGGTAATCCCCTTTTGTTTATGCCTGCTAGCTACATATCGACTGTTCTCATTTGTATTAGCACACAGGCACTGTATTTTAATTAAGTAAATAGAGTTTCTCATTAGCAAACGTTAATACTTCACATATTTGGCTTAAGCATTTGAAGTTGTCCAGGAATGTTTGTTATCACTCAAGTTAGTTTTGCATACTTGTCATGTGTAATTAGGTAACTCCATTAACAAGTTACCCAGCACTCATGCAATGTCTAAGTCAACTGAAATGCTTATTTGCTTTTTCTATTAACAAAGGAACTAACTATTTATTGAAATCTGGTGATATTCAAAGATCCTAACATATCTAATTACACACTGAAAAGCAACTGAATCATAAACCAATTGTATAACTGCTGATAAGTATGAAAGTAATTTCTTACTTGGAGCCTGCTACAACAAAGCCATTTAACATCAAGAAATATGGGGCCTTGCTCTGTTATCTGTAAAGAGACAGAACTGTCATCTGTCAGCAAAGATCTGACTATGTAGGAATCCTCAAGTCCTGAAAGACTTCTTCAATTTAATTTATCCATAAGGTACTGTGAGTTAGTTGCTCTGTTACTTAGGAATTCAGAGTTTAGATCAGACTCATCCTGGAAAGATGTTTAATACTGTAGTGGATGCTCTTGTTGGATTTACAATTAACATTAGCCTTACTATGTCTGTGATGCCTTTTGCAATTTGGAAAAGCACCAGGTAGGCAGGAATATTCAGATGAGTTCAGAAATTATCAGAAGCATTCATGGATGTTCAGAAGAGATCAGATATGGAATTCTGGTTTACACATTATAATTTCAAAAGTAGATTATTGTCAAATAAAAAAGTGCTCCCACACATCCAGTGATAGCTTTGTAATGTGAAAATCACCATGACCCCAGAATTTGGCAAAGCTAAAGAAAATCCTGACAAAGGAACTAGAATCACTGATTGGAAGAAGCTTGAGAAATGCAGCATAAAAAGCACACTTTGAAGTAGAAATCTGCAAAACTGAGCAAATGTGTTCCAGTGAGCATGTAGATAATCACCATCCAAATCATAGAACACCAGCATAAGCTTGCTATAGGCATCGTTTTATGTACCACAGAACATAAAGAGAGTTTGATCAGTGGATCCATTTCACCTAAAAAAAAAGATGTCCTTAATTAGTCAGTTTGCCTCCTAAGCGATTTGTATTCTGTTATTATTTTAGCTTTTTGAATCTGAAATGTAAATAAGTATCCATGACAAGCTTGAACCACCTGGAAATAATTGCTGTCATCACTCATTTCAAATACTACATTGTATTTGGATACAAATTTAAATATAAATATATATATTTCACACATTAAATAACCTGATCACTACGAACTTCAGTGTTTCTGTGACCTAAATGAAGTGGTGAAATAATTAGCTTTGCAATCTGAAAAGCCAGTAGAGCAGATTTCTGGCAGAAAATAACAATATTAAATCACAGAATCCATTGTGAAGGACACAAGGACAGGAGTTTCTGGCAGCTCTGTCCTCACAGTAGTGAGAGAGCATTAGCTGGCCATAACTGTTCAGCACATCATGCTGACAGAGAGGAGCACTTGGATCTCACACAGCTTGAGCTTTACAGGTCATCTCCATCCAGAAACAAATCAGCAGTAATCGGAGATCAATGCTGCACAAACACAAAATACTACCTGCATGGGGCAACTGCGTTTTGCCATCATTCCCCTTTTCTTTTCAGTGTAGACCCATACAGAGTATATCACAGCAATTTTGTCTTGAACTCACAGACATGTAGATCATGGGCAAAGTCTACCTCGAAGTAAAAAGGTTATGCTCTCTGGTGGTCCCAGCTATTGCAAGCTGTTTTTCAGCCTAATGCACATGCCTTAGAGTTAAAATGTGGATTTGTCTGCATGAAGATCCCCAGCTAAAAGTGAATGAAAGAGGTTCAGAACTAGAAGTGATATAGCTTGGAGTAATAATCCTCTCCTCCAGGGGCTACTCACAATGGATATGGATCCATTAAGCAGTCAGCACAGTGCTGGTGCAAGATTATTGTTTCTATAAGCCAAAAAAAGGTATCTCTGCTCTTTGCTACTCTGCACTGTAGATAAAACAGTTCACTTAGAGCTAGCTCAATTACTGGTTTCGTGTTGTATCAGATAGAGAAGGCAAGAAGACATTTATTTTGAAAAGTGTCTGTTTGAATAGCCTAGGAATGTTGGCCTGACTGGCCAACATCACATCCTATCTGGATGTACCATATAAAACTATACATCCAAGCAAATACTGATTGCAAGAATTGTGTGATTCAAGTGGCTAAATATTCCATATAGCTTATTCACACTGTGCGGGTGGTGGACTTGTTTTCATGACCTATCCCAAGATACAGAGAAAACTAAAAAGCATCTAGTTGCTGTACTCTTGCATAATGCCTAAAGTAAAATGGGTGTTTAATCAAGAAAGAGAAAAAAAAAATTGTTGCTGTTGTGGTTATCATTTGTTGGGTTTTTGTTTATTTGTTTGTTTTTGTGGGTCACAGATGACCTTCAGCATGCAAATACAAACCTCCAGCTATAGAAACTGGTTAAAGTCTGAATAGTTTCAATGAAAAGAGTTTTCTGCATACACATTTACAAATACAGCATGCAGTCTCATCTATGCATTTGCCAGTCTCTCTGTCTGTCTATCAATGTATACTTTGTTTGTGCAGAATCTTAAAATCAAAGAAAGCTAGAATTATTATGTGAGAGAGATATCAGACTTTCAGGCTATCACTCACTATCCATATATCTAATGCAGTATGTGCCCCACTAAGAGAAAAAAGCTTCAACTCCATGTTGTAATAGTCAACACACACCTCTTTGCATTAAGCAAAGCAGTCTGCTGTCACTTTACATTAACCACTACAAGTCACCAATACCACTTAGTTTTCAGTAGAGAAATTTAGACTCTCCTGTGAAAATCTTGAGTAGAAGTTCACAAAAGTAATCTACCTTTGAGGTGATGGTTACAGCTCTCCCTGTATAGTTCCAAGTTATTTTACTTAATCCAGCCTAAATCCTGCAGGATTTTCATTATGCATACAAGGCAGGAGTCCCATCCTTTCCAATACGATAAACAGCATTAACATTACTAGCCACTGACCTCAGATTAAACTCTTCAAAGAAAAGATTCACATCTATGGTCACTGAAACTTTTATTCCTGAGATCTGTTATAAGGCGAAAACAAAAGAATGGGGGATATATTACTAATGTATTTATTGTCATTTTCTTGTTCCTATTGAAGTCATCATGTTCTTTCACCACCATGAAAACAGCCACTGGGAAAAATTATTCCATGGCAACTCAGTAGCTTGTAATGGCTTCTTGAGAGAGAGCTCCTTTCAGGCATCAGAAACACTTTTGATTTTGCTTGAATCCTTCTGTGATTGGACAATAAACCCTAACACTGGAAGAAGGCTCAGTGGGCACAGACAAAGGCAATGTGCTCATTAAAACCAGGGAACAACGCACCATGTGCCAGACCACAACTGCTGTAAAGGAAGCTAACTCCGTTTCAACACAAAGGAGATCAGAGGGCGACCTCAGGTTTAAATGAATGTGTCATTTGAGTGGATCAACTGGTAGTGTAAGTATTTCTTCCTGACCTGTAGGGAGAGTGAATGCTTACTGTTAGTGTTATACTTAGCATGCCTGCTCATCATGTAGTGTTTACAATAATGAGAAATATATGAAAAATAAACTGGCATTTTCTTTTAAATTTATACACAAGGGAATACCATTTTTATACAGGTATTGCAAACGTCTTCTTTCTCAGTTGTATTTTTATAGCAATAAGACAAATTGATTTCATGTTTTATTTCCATTTTTTCTCTTTTCGCTGCAAGTAAAAAGTATGATGTTTTAAAAAGGATGTTAATATTCTATATGGAAAATGCATGATTTATTCATATTTAAAGGTACCTATTAATTGAACACTTCATTTAAAAAATAAAAACAAAGCAAAACAGCTTTTTTCTAATGCAAGCAATTTTATATATGTTAATCAAATAAATTATGTCCAATCCCTTCAGCTACATAAATTTGAACAGCAAAATCTCTTTCCATGTTCTGGAATGGAAAAGGAGCTCATGCTTTGCTTTGCCTCTTTCTAGACAGATCACTGGATAGATACAGATGCAGATAAATAATAAATGTTAGTCGCTGGTAATTAATATACCCAATAAGAAATCTTGCTACAAAATTATTGCCCCTCACGAATCAGAAATTAAGGTCAGTGCTGCAAACATGTAGGATTGACAAAAGAGACATAAGTGCCATTGGGAACATTACTTATCAGTGTGTGCACAGCTTGGAGTATTTTGAAACTGTCTTATGGCATAAAATAAAACCTTAGCATCTGGACTCATAGTCAGAGCGGATGCCATGCTAGAGCACCATTGTACAACTCCTATAATTAGTTTTCTGGTTTTTTGATGAGGCAAAAATGCAATTCCATTCTGAAGAAACTCTAGAGACATTGAATGGAACTAGTCTAAATACTAATTTAAATAATTTTATTGATATTATTTTTAATTTAGTCATTCAGATTTACAAATTATGCCTATGAATGAGATCCACAGAGCCCACTTAGGCACCTAGAAGAAAATAATGTATTTTCAGGAAGCTTGTTTTCATAGTCAGCAAACTCCAGATGTATTTTTCCACTCCTAGAGGCATCTCTATTATTCATTGCCAATGTTTTGAATTGCAGACATTCCCCATACACCTTGTACTGTTACAAAGACTGTAGCAATATAGATATGCTGTGTTATATTTTGATAATAAGTTCTGTCCACTTCCCTAAATAATCCTACTTGCTGAACATTTTCAGGCTTTCTTAAATATTTCAAAAGCAATAAAGCCCAGCAGAAAATATTGCCTCATAGTTACTTCAAAGGCAGAAAATAACACACAAGTCTCACATTTTCAGTTTAGGTTACCTTCAGACAATTTTTATTCCAATATTGTTAACAAGAAAATCTAATTAGAGCCTCTT
This sequence comes from Lagopus leucura, assembly GCF_019238085.1. Taxonomy (NCBI): domain Eukaryota; kingdom Metazoa; phylum Chordata; class Aves; order Galliformes; family Phasianidae; genus Lagopus; species Lagopus leucura. Next base: position 15,623,307 of record NW_024962252.1, read on the forward strand.
CTACCTTTCTTACTGGATTCAGGTCATGATAGGGGTCATGGAACATGGAAAAAATGGCAGAAAGGACCCTTATTTGATGTAGGCTTGGCAACCATTTGCTAGGAACTGGAAGATCTCTATTTCACTTCTTTCAGATTACATGAATCTTGGTAACTAGAAAAAAAACATGGTGCTAGAACAAAACTCTAGGGATCCTTCTTTCATTGACTCCACACTGGTGTGATGAAGTTCCCCATTTGTTGTTCTTCTGACACAGCCTAGGAGAATCAATGTGGGGATTTCCCCTAAGTAATCTACAGACAGCTCTTCTGTCTGTAGTTAGCTCTTCTGGGAACAGGAAAATAGACATTTGGTAGGAGCACTGTGCAATTTTCTAGCTAGATGCTCTAACCACAGATACTTTAGCAAGAAAAACGTTTGCTCAGCACACATGGCCCCTCAGAAGATCACACGTATCCAGTGCAGACAGAGATCTGTTCAGATAGCAGCAGAAAATGGAGTTGTCACTTCAATGAACCGGCCAGATGTAAGCTGAGACTTGGTGGTCAGCAGTACCTTTCTTTATGTAACTTGTGTTTCCTGAGGTGAAGATTTTTCAGTTTGTCATTTGCCCAGAGCTCTGTGTAACACGGAGCTGCTATGGCATGGAGCATGTGCCATTCTGCTGGGACTAGCTGCCCACACAGGAAGTTCACAAAGAGATTTGCCATCTCTAAATTTCTTCACTTTCTCATATAGCTGTTTTATCTGCAAGGAAAACAGGCCTATATTAACAAATTATTTTGTGGATTTTATAATCTTTGCTCTCACGTTCACGTATTTCTGTCTTTTGTTGCTGTTGGGATTTTATTAAACATATTTACAGCAAGTAATAATTATTTTTTAAATATCAAGACTCAGTTTCATACTGTGAGCCTCGGAGAGACATCATTAAAAATACATATTTCTGGTTATATGTAGGAAGGTCCATCTGTTTTGTCTAACCTTTGAGGGGAGGTTGGTGTTTTGAGGTATAGACTGGTGCTCGAGGTGTTAGCTTTTCAGTACATGCTGCAACTCAGAGGAACAACAAGCTCATCTCACTATATATGGACTTTGCAACTTCAAATAATTGCCAGGACAGTCCATATGTTAGAATTTTTATTTCATTGTGAACCTAATGGACAAGTAGCATAAACAATTCTTTTTATATAATGTTGCATCTCTGTAGTAGGTCAGATGAATACACACTGGAAAAAAGCCCAGTGGAGGGCTTAGTTTAGATGTTTAGTAGGCTTAGGGGGATATCATCAACATCCATAAATATTTGAAAGCAGGGTGCAAAGAAGACAGAGACAGGCTTTTTTCAGTGGTGCCCAATGTCAGGACAAGGGACAATGGGCACAAACTGGAACACAAAAGGTGCTGTCTGAACTTCAGGAGTTAGTTTGTTACTGTGTGGGTGACCAAACACCAGTGCAGGCTGCCCAGACGGTGGAGTCTCCTCCTTGAAGACCTACACAACTCACCTGCATGTGGTCCTGAGCACCCTGCTCCATGTTTTCCTGCTGGAGCAGGTGTTGGGCTAGATGGACCCAGAAGTCTCTTCCAGCACCATCATTCTGTGATTCTATAAATAGCCTATCAAGATCTTTCAAATTTCAGCCAAGATTTAAACTTTTTTTTAAAAAAAAAACAAAGCCAAAACACACAACAAAACCAACACCCAAATCCATATGTTTCTGTTTGCATTGGGAAGGATGCAGGAGTGTGTGAAACTGAAAAGTCATTTTATAAACACATTATAACTGACCAACTGTGTTTAATTCTCTACACCAAGTTTGGTCATCAGTTTAATGGGATAGCAAATTTTCTTGGAAAAGGAAACAAGGAAAGTTCAGAACTGTTTATTTTCTGTAAGGCTTTCCACTATATATAACTCTATATAAGATCACATACTAAATAAAACCCATGCTAATGGTGGAGAATCTGAGTGACTATCAGACTTTCTGAAGCAACTGGAAGTGGGAAGTCATATTTCTTGTAGTTTCCAATTTTTTGTTGAATGGTATTTATATCTTTAGCTGAGATCTCTAATAACATGCCTGCTAGCAAAATCTGATGATGACACGTGAATGATATATAATCATGAATGGATATAAGAAAATAAATGTATGTGTGTGTTTTTGGAAGTAAAGTCATAATGAATGGCTATTTTTCTGAAAAAATGATTTAGGGTAACAGAATACATGGGACATACACTGTCATCATAACACGATGACAAAAGCATAATGCAGACAAGGCATAACTAAATTTGATAAATCTGAATAGGAGCATGGAGAAGAGCACTAATGAGTACTAAAAATGTGTACATGGATTTCTCTGTCCAGCTCTAGAAATCGCATTTCAAAAAGAATGTTGAAAAATGGGATGACATTCAGCAAAGAGCAACAAGATTGATTTTAAGTCCCTCCCTCCTTCGTGGCAATGAATTTGCTCTGGTACTTGTACCCACACAGACTTGCCATGTAAAAGGATGTACCACCCACAAACGTTACTCTAGTCATAAAATGAGCCAGCTACTTTTCAAATCCAGCTCTGATATTTTATTCTATGGCTTCCTGTGGCTATGAATTCCACATACTGAGAATGGACATATCTATAAATAATCTTAATAACCACCATTGAAAAGTAGGTGTTTAGGGAGTTTTCAAAACATATTTTATTTACCTGACATACAGTAGGAGCTCTATTGTGTGCAGGGATTTGTGACAGATTTTAAAACTTGCAAAGAAATTAAAAATCATAATAGACAGTGTGAATATACCCAGCTCCTTCTAAAATGCAAGGAGCTAAAGAATCTATCCTTAGGATGAAAAGGTCATTAGATACATTTTTATGTGGTATCTCATAACAGCACCGCATTTATCAGTTTCTTATACACTAGATGTTAATGTGGGTATGCACACACAATTATAAGTGATATAAAAAAGAAGTTACTGGGCACATAAATCAGGTAGTTTTCAAGCGTTAATAACTTGTCCTTAATAAAAAATCTATAGCATGCTGATAAAAGCAAGTATTAGGAGAACAGTAATTTACTTGAATGAAAATAGCTGCTTAGTTAAAAAAAAAAAAAAAGAGGTTGATAGCTCATTTAACATAGCTTTAAATAATAAATAGGAATTATGCAAGGAATTTAATGATAAAAGATGTAAAAGTACAGAACAACATGAAAAAGAATAAAATTTGGACATAATGGAATTGTCTTAGGCCAATAACTTCTACAAATTTACATGTTAGATCATGCGCAGTGTCTGAGCGCTTTATTCTTTCAGAGTGCATGCATTGCATGTTTATGTACCATTAGAAAAGCTAATTTACAGAAATATCAAATATCCAGAACAGCGTGGGAAAAAAGTATGACACTTCTGCCACAGGATTTTAAATAGGGAAACAAAGCATACCATAAACTGCAGGATACAGAACACACGTGAAATAACAATAAACACTGAAAATATTCAGATTCCATTTCCCAGAAATAGCAAAAGTCTCAGCTTCCCTCTGAATATTCAGGGCCTTCAGAAGTGAACAGTGCTGTGAGTTTTGGTAAGCTGCTACAGACTGGCTTTACATAGTCAACAAAAGGACTTCAGATAATCTCTTAGAATTAAATCAGCAATGCAAAAACTCTGTTGCAGGGCAACCCCATGCCATGCCATGCCATGCAGCAGTTTCAGCCTGTGCATGCCGTGTACCCGAGCCTTCACACAACCTTGAACCTGCAATCTCATAGCTAAACTTTCAGCAACACTGAAAAACATGTTTTGAAACCAGGGGTTCTGGCTTTGGATTCTTCTGATGTGTCCATGAGAAAATGTATTCTTTGGGCAATACAATTAAACAGAAAGACAGCTGAAAGCTGCTGTCAGAATTATAGGGAACTTTGTAAATACCAAAAGGCTTCATTTTTTAAATTATAAAATGCTTGTTAGCAGCTTTCTTGGAGACCAATCTAAGTAAAGATTGGTAAGTAAAGATGGCAGAACTTTGCAGTTTAGCACAAGCAATTTGTAGACTTTTTTTTCTTAGCATCTAAAATAGCAATTCTCAATCCTGCCTATGTTGCTAAGTAAAGAAAGGCGTCTTTGGAGAAGAAGAATTAGGTCTTGCTTGCTGGAAAGTGCATAATTCTCCAGAATAGGGATTGACACACAGAGGAATTGAGTACTTTCGTGTCTCAGAATAGGGAATCATAAAATAATTCAGGCTGAAAAGGATGTCAGGAGGACATTTAGACTAGTCTCCTGCTCAAAGGAAGGTCAAGTATGAGATCACTCAGTTATCTTTATAACTGACAGCAGAAAGGATTAAAGAATGTGATTAACTGAAATATATATCTAGAAATGCCAAAATAAACTTAATAAATGTAATTACGTATATATGGGAATATATATATATAGATATTTTTTTTAGCTGTTCAGATATCTGAGCTACTTTGTGAGTTCCAGTTAACCAGAACAGCTGCCCTAGAAAATATCTTTCCTTTTAATGGCAAGAGGAAAGAACTCTTTCTCTTATCTTTTTTCTCCAGTTTAATTATCTGTAGTTATTGTCATATCACGTAGCACTGTAGGAGACTATAGTATGGCCTGTTTTTCTCTTCTGTAAGGCTATCAGTGTAATGTTCCAATACTGTACCCAAATTATCAATGCCTGATTTCAGACTTTAAGCTGCCTACCACATTCTGAGAGCTCAGTGATAAAACTATGCAAATAGCAAGAGATGCATTCATCCTAGAAGTTACTTTGAAGGTTTACAATGATTACTTTGCTACAAGTCTCAGTTTACACAAATGCAATACAGGCAGACATTTCTAAGGTGAGTTGCCAAAACTGCATTTTTATGCATTATATACATTTAACAAAACATTGAGGAGTCCTGTGATATTACTTTCACATCATTAATACCATTCTTCATGTTCACATTTATTAAGTGCCTGCCTGCCTATCCTGGCAGTACCCATGCTTATACAAGCAATATGGAAGCACAAATTTAGTTTGTCCTTGTGCAGTCACTGATGTTTATGTGCCCATGCCATCTAGGCCTGCATGTATCACTAGAGAAGATCAGTGTGAAGAGGACAGTAGAACACCTAGAACTACTTGCACCAGTATGTTAGAAATAATAGCAGTAATAATAAAGACAGATCATTTCATCTACAAATGGGACAAAGCTCAGAAAAGACAGATGCATTCTGACATGTTCAATGCTAATTGGGTAGGAAACAACAGTGGTACAATGTGAGCTAATATATGTATATAAGAATTGCACTTCTTCTCATTCCATCTTTTTTTTCCTTTCTCAGCCAGCAAGCATTTAAAAGCCAAAAGCTGCTTAAACCTAATCCTAGAATCCCCATTTGTCATAGATATGCTGACAGACCTCTACCAATCACAGATGAGGCAGCATTACTTTGGAACTATAAAACTTAACCTATGAGCATGAAACATCCCTAGGCAGACTTAGCATTCTCAGCAGTGATCTTCAACTACTCAGATACAATCCATGAGAACAAAAGTTACATTTTCCCAGTTCTTGTGTTTTCAGCACCTGAGGGTTTGATTCTGCCTTCACAGATGGAACATATATAGACCTTCATTTGGAGGTCTGAGTTCCACAATATCTTGTAACCCTCCCAGCTAATACATATACTAAATTTGAATATAATTTCAGTATGTGTAATGTAATAATATAGCTGCAAATACAAGTACTAGAATTTGCACACTTTGAAAGTTTGATTTTGGGAGTCTTTTTTAATGCATACATATTTCTGTGCAGGATTCTTAATTATTTGCTATAAGTTCTGGTCTTTATTTACACTTCATTTGCAAATATGATTAATATGCCCACAAAAGACTTTTTTGCCTAGAAGCAAGTAGATCATCTAACCATCTTCATTGTGACTGCTCCAAAAAACCAAGAAGCTCTACTCTTTCCTAGTACTTGGATGAGAAAATAAAAATTACCAGCATGTGCCCATCCATTTTGTTGCCTTTGGAGAGTATTGGATGGAGTCGGAAGTCTTCAGTGAACTCTATTGTCTCTTCTTTCTTATTAGAGAAGGGAAGCCAAGTCTGAAGCAAGTTTATCAGTAAGGTGAGATACTTCACTATATGTGTTAGTATACCTCTGTTAAAGGGGAAAGATCTGATGCCCAGTTTATCATCAGGATAATGTGATAGGTCTGGCTGGAATTGAATTAATTTTTTTTGTATTAGCTCATATGGTGCTATGGAATTGAACAACGCTGATAACACATGAATGTTTTAATTCTGGCCAAACAGTCTTTGCACAGTATCACTTTTTCTACTCCTCTTCCCTCCCATTGAATAGATTTGAGAGTGCACAAGAGGCTAGGAGAGGACACAACCAGGCAAATGACTCAAAATAATCAGAGATGTTCCAGGCCATAACAACATCATGCCACAGGAAGAGAAGAGGTGGATGGTTTAGGGGTTAGCCTTCACTTGCTTAGGAACAGGCTGGGCATTAAAAGGTGGTGAGCAACTTATTTTGCATCTTGTTTGTTTTCTTTCTCTCTTTGTCCAAACATTTCTTTCTTGTCTTACAAATTTCTCTTGCTTTTGCTCTTCCTTTTCTCTTCCTCAACTGGAAGTAAGAGGGTGAGAAAATAAGTGAGTGAGTACCTCTGTGGTGTTCAGCTATCTACTGGGATTAACTTACAATGTGATAAAATGTGTGATGTGTAATACAAAAATGCTAGAACACTTGTTTATATTGTTAAATACACTTATGTACTGATTTTTGCTGCTTGCTTCACACTTTGTAATGTTATTGACTTTCATCTCAAACTTAGTGACTGCTCACTTTCAGATTTATTATACTAATTCACATCAATGAAAAGATAGTTGATTAGTGAGTGACATTAGTCCTTCTTTCTTATTCTGGGAATGATTTACCACACACAAAAGGGAAACAGGTTGATTCATTGAAATGATCACATTTAATATCTTGCACCAAATGCCTGGGAGAATAATGAATTACAGCTAAGGACAGGCATCTTCATTTTGTCTGTAATCATTCTAATGTCACCGATATGTTATTGGTTCCAAATTGAATGCTAAGGAGCTTTTATTTTATGTATTCATCCATTTCACCTACAGTAACAGACAGGATGATGGAAAGTAAAATTAATAATGAAAAAAAGGCTGAATTTGGAGCAGAGACTAGGCAAAATGGAAAATATGCTAAAAGTCTCCATATATAACTACAGAACAGAGAGAAAAGAGAAAAATAGCTACAGCGAAGTCAAATTTAAGCCTGTGCGCAGAGAGTCACAGAATCATATAATGGTTTGGGCTGGAAGGGACCTTTAAGGTCATCTAGTTCCAAATCCCCTGCTATAGGCAGGGGCACCTCTCTTTTGACAGGGTTGCTCAAAACCAACCCAGTCTGGCCATGAACACATTCAGGGTGAGAGTATCCACAACCTCTCTGGGCAACCTGTTTCAGTGTCTCATCACCTCCCTTGACCTGCTGGTCACACTTCTCTTGATGCAAACCAGGATACAGTTGACCTTTTCAGCTGCAAGCACACACTGCTGGTTTACATTGAATCTTTCATCAACCAACACCCCCCAGATCGTTCTCTTCAAGCTGCTCTCAAGCCATTCTCCACTCAAACTGTATCTGTTGGTACTGAAGTGCAGGACCTTTCATTTGGCTTTGAACTTCTTGAGGTTAGCATGGGCACACCCCTCAAGCCTGCCCAGGTCCCTCTGAACAGCATCCCTTCCCTCTCGTGTGTCAACTGCATCACTCAGCTTGGTGTCATCTACAAACTGCTGAGGGTTCAATTGATCCCACTATCCATGTTTCTTCCAAAGATGTTAAATAGGACTGGTCCCAGCACCTATCCATGAAGATTGCCACTCATCACCAGTCTCCACTTGGACACTGAGCCATCGACCGCAGCTCTACAAATGCAACCAGCCAGCCAATTCCAGACATTGCAGGATTAAAGCATACTGTGTTCTTTTTTAAAATGCTTAGTAAATTAGAAATTAGTGGTGATTTAACACAAACAAAAATAACAAAATCTCCAGAGGAGTTTATGTTGACAATTTTATCTTTCAAAACTTATTATCTGTGACCTGAAGAAATATAGAATATGTAAAATGCATATAGAGCAGTTTGGGAAGTTCTGTTGCTGTTTTTTTGTGAGTGCCTTATTCCCCTGGAGGCTAATGGCAGTATTCCAGCTATCTGCAGGACCACTGGGGTTTACTCCATAGAGACATGTTGAGTCCCTAGATTGGGTACCTCCTACTGACACAAGAAAGCTACACACACAAACTGAAATTACGATGTGGATTCACACCATTTCTGAAGTTATTAGGCATACAAAGCAATAGATAAAATCACCCAGAAATCTTCCTTTTAGAGGGCTCCACATGAGCCCTTCTGCCTCCCGTTGTTTACTATTTAAAAAAGATTACCATAGTCAAGGTTGATTTGCGTTTGATAGCAAAAGCCTGTTTAAACCTGCATTCTGCTGGATCTCTGTTTCTTTTGCAAACAATAGTGATGTTGTTTATTTCATTTATTATTGCAACAGCATTGACAGTCCTGGGAGATGCTTGAAACTCCTTTCACTGTGCTTTCCAAAGGTAAGTTAAACAGCATCTTCTGGGATATACAATACATTCTTAGCAAGGCCCAGTAAAACAAAACTTAACATTTATCATTTGCTTAATTGATAGAAATGAGTGGGAGCTTTCAGTTCTCCAAACTAGCTATCCACTTGACAAAAGCATGAGGAGTGATGAATACATTTGGCTAGACAAACACAGCTTTTTAATACACAAGTATGTAAGTATGTCTTCATACACAGACTGATACATAAGTTTTAGGGAAATTTGATATTTAATTTCAGATACATTAAGTATTATTATGAATAATACTCATAACTGCTTACTATTTGATATACCAACATAATGCGATATACATGTAGAGTTCTTATAGTATTGGTTTTATTATTCTCTATTCGAGTCAATTATGTCATTTCAGGCCTGGATTTGCAAAGAGCTAAGTATATATTTAACCTCAACATGTAAGCTTTCCAAGGTCAAGGTTTATTATTGTTCCAATAATACTGCTAAGGTATTGTTTTTATTTCCTCTCAAGTCTTATGGTTTTCCTTTGTAGCACTAAGTACAGACTTCTTAATCTTATACAAGACTTACATTCATTCCACAAACATCCTAAGCAACAATATAAACAAAAATGCAGAGATCTAAACAGTTCGTAATAGTGATCCTACAGAATTAAGCATATTGCCAGAGGAGTAAAATTCAGCTATAGTATTCTAATGAAAGCATGTGCAAGATGGAAAGCAAATTGTATCTGGATGAAAACAGTTATTTGGATAAGAAGGAATTCTGTAGGCATGTTAAATGATAACAAAGGAGTCAAAGGAACCTATGTATAAAAGAGGAGCATTGCATTATGACAAAGATTTTGCTGAATTTACATTGGAGAAGCATGGAATATGCTTTGATGTTTCAATTATTGCTGTTGCTTTGTCACTTTACCCAGACTACTGTTAGCTGTACAAAAAGCTACTCATAAAAAAAAGAAAAGAAAAAGAAAAGAAAAGAAAAGAAAAGAAAAGAAAAGAAAAGAAAAGAAAAGAAAAGAAAAGAAAAGAAAAGAAAAGAAAAGAAAAGAAAAGAAAAGAAAAGAAAAGAAAAGAA